>NC_060954.1:2023716-2025210 GCF_022045245.1 Lucilia cuprina | reverse complement strand
GTTCTAGTTCAGTTCTAGTTCAGTTCTAGTTCAGTTCTAGTTCAGTTCTAGTTCAGTTCTAGTTCAGATCTAGTTCAGTTCTAGTTCAGTTCCAGTTCAGTTCTAGTTTTGTTCTAGGTCAGTTCTAGTTTTGTTCTAGTTAGTGTCTAGTTTAGTCTGTAGTCCGGGCTATAGTATTATCTAAAGTCTAGTCTTTAGTCTAGTATGTAGCCTAGTCTACAGTCAAGTCTGTAGTCTAGTCTATAGTATATTTTAAAGTCTATTATGTAGACTATAGTAATCACATATTTTCACATATATACTTTGTATAAATATGTAAAACTGACAAAAAAAAGCCGTTAACGCCTGCTTCATAAGAAAATCTTAAGCTGTTTATTACCACATCCAGCTGCTTCTTAAATTTCTTAGTTGCATTTTATAACACGAATTTTGTTAAGGCCCAATAAAAAACGTTGCATAAATTAACACAACTGCAACATATACATCATCTTTTAAAGATAGTAAAAAAATCAAGCTGTAAAAAAAGAACTTTTACAACAAAGTACCATGTAAAATGTGTAGAAAACATTTACATTTTATTAAAAATATATAAAAAAGAAACTAACCCAAATGGGAAAACTATATAATAACAACTAGTTTTTCTTTACAGCAACCAAGTGACAAAAAAAAACAAGTAATCAATCCTTCAAAATTTTGACATTTACACATACAACTTAAAGGTAATAAAAATTTTGAAAATCTTTCTCTAGTCGGTTGTGTGTATGGAATATGAACTCGTATCAATCAAAATTCGTCAAGCTGTCAGGAATTATGTCACTGAAGTGTCTCAAATTGCAATATTACATGAAACTAGAAAATTTGCATAAGAATCTTTTTACTGCTTTTCGTTTTTTTTCTTAAGGGACAGTTTGGTAAAATATGGGAAAAAGGGGGTAAATTTTGATTTTAAAGAAAAACCGTTAAAAGTATTTTCTATTTGTAAAAAAACAAATTATTACAAAATTATGTAAAATATTTTTAACAAAAATATCAATCATTTTTTCTTGTTTAAGAAACTTTTATTAAAGAGAATTTTCTTTTATTTTACTTGGACTCTCTTCTTTTTTTTGGTTTAATTAAAATGGTTACTTGATATTTATTGTTGTTGTGTTGCTCCATTACACTTTAATCCTTTCGTTACTTTTCGCTTACTTGTTTTAAAAAGAAATTTGATCTCTTTTTTACGCTTGTCTTTAAAAATGAAATGATTTAAAACAAAACTGACACTTCACTTCAATGGAATTTCAAAACAGTAAAATTCTAAAAAGTTACTTTTTTTTGTAAATGTTATCCTTCTCTGTTAGTTAAAAACCCAGCGATCTTATCGAAAAGTTGTTAAATGAAAATATGAAGGGTGTGAAGTTAAATTCGTCGGCCAGATACGTCCCACAACACATTTGTCAAATACGTTCCACATACTGTAAAATTCGTTTTCAAATTAAATTAATTGATTTT
>NC_060954.1:1980336-2023616 GCF_022045245.1 Lucilia cuprina | reverse complement strand
AACTAGAACTGAACTAGAACTGAACTAGAACTGAACTAGAACTGAACTAGAACTGATCTAGAACTGAACTAGAACTGAACTAGAACTGAACTAGAACTGAACTAGAACGGAACTAGAACTGAACTAGAACTGAACTAGAAATGAACTAGAACTGAACTAGAACTGAACTAGAACTGAACTAAAACTGAACTAGAAATGAACTAGAACTGAACTAGAACGATTCGATTCTAAACGATCGACTTGATATGTCCCCTAAATTAAAACTTCATTATTTTAATCCTTAACATTTTCAGAAAATTAATGATAAAAGTTGAATTATTAAAAAAATTAAAAATAATTTCTTAATTCCCCAATTAATTTTCTCATTAATCAGCTTTGAAAATGATAATTAGGAAGTTTTAGAAACGATACTCTATATCTAACTGACATTTCAACAACTGTCAACAATAATCCCAGAGAATAATGAGCAGTATTTGAAAAAATTTTGAAGAATCATTTGAAATTTTAGAGGCGTTACAGCAAATATTTTAACCAATATCCCACAGCTATTTTTTAGATTCCCGTGAATTCAATAAAAGCATAAAATACTAAATTTCTTATATTGACAACATATTGTTTTGGTTAATAAAATTTAAAAAAAAACAATCAAAATATTTTCTCAAAATATGGCAAAATTAAACATAAAATTGTTAAGTTTATGAGTTTAGTGACATGTTTTGTTTTAACACTTTTACTTTCTTTCTTTTTTTAAAAAAAGGAAATAATTTTTAAATTTTTATTACCTCAACAACAATAAGTATCAGACTAGTTACAATTTTTTAAGCAATTTAAATTAAAACACAACGGGGTATTTTACTTATTTCTTACCCTTGAAGAATATTTTTTTTTATATTTAACATTATAATTGCAATATTGCAATTGTAGATATTTTTTGTTAAAAAATGATTTCGTACACACCCATTCATAATTTGCGAATTTAAGTTGCACCCATCCATCCATCCATCCCTTTTTTTCTAAGAAATCTTGCCAAAACTGACAAGACAAATCAATAAACATTCAATTTTATTACCATCTCCTTTTCTTTGGCATTCGCACAAGCAAAAAGAGAGTTTTTGTTGGTAGTGATACCGATCTGTCAAATTGTCTATTGTTATCATTGACAATTGTGTTAACTGTCAAATACAAACACACAAGAAATCTGAATCTATGCGAAAAAATGTGTTAAGTTAGACAATTGTAGATGAAAATTGTTTATGTCATTTCTGGGATTCTTTTCTTTTTTTGACATAAGGGTGCTGTTTTCTTATTTTTTGGTTTTTCTTTTAAAAGATTACAATTTTTAAATTATGATTAGTTTTAAATTTTTAGTTGTTCTCTTTTAAAAATTATTATTGTTGTTTTGATTGTTGTTGTGTTTATTGAAGCATTTTCTTTTGAGCTGATCATTATATCTGATCATCGATCTCTAATTGTCATGCGTCATTGAATTTTTGATTTTTTAGTTTATTTTTTTTGTACATTTCTTGAGTTCACCACGAGCAAAAGGATCATCAATATTTGGTTAAGATCCTTTTTTAAAGTATCTAGTTTTCCAATGAACTTTTAACATTTATGGGTCAAGATGTTCAAACAATTTTGAGAAAAATTGATAAGATCAGTAAACTGTTTTTTTAATAATTTTTCAGTTTATATCTCTTCTATACACTAGAAAGTAGAGTAATACATAGACCTGTAAAAATACTAAACAATAGATTAGACATCAGACTTCTTTTTAGACTAGACAAAATCTTATTTTTGGACTAGAGTTGTCTAGAGAACTAGGTTAGTACATACAATAGACAACATACTAGTAGATAGAATAGACAACAGACATTGACTATACGACAGACTAATCTGTAGTCTAGACAACAGATCTGTATACTAGACAACAGACTAGCCTATAGACTATATAACAGACTAGTCTATAGGCTAGACAACAGACTATTCTATAGGCTAGATAACAGACTAGTCTATAGCCTAGACAACAGACTAGTATTTAGTCTAGTCAACAGCCTACTCTATAGGATAGATAACAGTCTAGTCTATAGGCTAGACATCAGAATAGTCTATAGGCAAGACAACAGAATAGTCTATAGGCTAGACAACAAACTAGTCTATAGGTTAGACAACAGAATAGTCTATAGACTAGACAACAAACTAATCTTTAGGCTAGATAACAGACTAGTCTATAGGCTAGACAACAGGCTAGTCTATAAGCTAGACAACAGACTAGTCTATAGGCTATATAACAGACTAGTCTATAGGCTAGACAACAGTCTACTCTATAGGTTAGACAACAGACTAGTCTATAGGTTAGACAACAGACTAGTCTATCGACTAGACAACAGACTAGTCTCTCGTCTAGATAACAGACTAGTCTATCGTCTATACAACAGACTAGTCTATGTACAAGACCACAGACTAGTATATAGTCTAGACAACAGACTAGTCCATAGACTAGACGACATGCTAGACAACTGATTAATCTACAGTTTATTCCTAGACAACCGACTAGTCTATATATACTAATCATAAATTGGAAAATAGACTAAATTATCAAAAAGTCTACAGGATAGATAATAGATAGGTCCATAAATTAAATAACAGTCCATTTTATAGAATAGAAAATAGTCTAGTACATGGACTATAGTCTTGTTCATATACTAGCCAATAATCCAGTCTATTGACTGGAAAATAGTCTAGTTTATAAACTTGATAAGGAACTACACAATTAAATAGTCCCTAGACTATTCAATTCAGTCCGTATACTAGACAATAGACTATTTCATAGACTATCCATAGATATATAGATTAGCTATAAGTCTAGGCACTAGAAAAGTTCATAGATAAGTCCATAGACTATATACATCTGCAGTCATTAGCTAACCCAAAGCCGATGTATTGTCTAGCTTGTAGTAATGACGAGGTTTAAATAATTCATCGAATTGCATCCGTAGCTATAAGCATTCTTGCAAGAGGTCCTTTACCGATCGAGTCTTTGAAAAGAACATAAAATCCATATTCAAAGCTTGAAAGACATAATGATTTTCCTAAGAAATAAGATTTTAAACAAACTGAATATAAACCGAATGGTTACAAAAACTATATCATAGTTTTAAACGCATCTGAATTAAAACCTAAATCTAAGTATTAAAATTGAAATTCTTCTTTTCTTTATTTCTAGGCGTGAACTATAAAATCATATGTAAGTACCACCAATTTTAATTGCTTGTTTTCTTAACATAAATCTATAATTTTCTATAGAAAATCATGTAATAAAATTCATAAAATTTAAATAAAACTAACCGAAAAATAGTGCAGTTAATGAACTTTTAAAGAGGCAGATGTTTTTCCAAAAAAATATTACAAAAATATGGAGCATTAGCTGTGTAAAGAGAGAAGAAAGGGGGGAGAGATTTCAAGAGGCTGCGTTTATCTTAAAAATGATGTTTTGAAACATGTGTTGAAGTGGCTAAACTGCTGTTTTATGTTTTTGACAAATAGTTTGCTTAACACTCCCTCAAGTCCCCTCTCATTTTTTTTTGGAATTTATTTTTAAAATAATGTGTTTGAAATTTACAATTTTTAAGTTTTGAATATGATTTTAAAACTCTTAGTTTAGATTTAAGCTAGAGTATATTCATATAAATCTAACCGACCCTGAATTCCCACGCTTGGTTGGTTAAACATAATAATTAGTTTTTTTACAAAAAGTTTCCCCCTTTTTTTGACGGTTTCTTTTTATAAGAAACTGTACAATTTGAATTTCGAGTTTTGGTTATAAAAAAATCTTTTCCCCTTTTTTTAGAGTTTTTGTATTCATCGTTATCGTTTTCATTGTTTTAGGTGAGGAAATGTTTGTTTTATTACAATTTTTTTTTAATTTTTCATGTAATTACTTGTACTATGTAGTAATGACCAATTCCGTTTTTCAAACTCTGTAGTGTTGTGCTAGAGATTCATGATTTTATTACATGTGTTAATTACATGAAAACTTCCGATTTAATTGTATCACTCCAACCTAAAGCGACGAAGGAAAAGCCTGGTGATTTAAAAGTAATAATTACAATTTCTAACACGTTATAGGAAATGGAAGTGTTATTAAAATCAAAAGGGGTTTTTTTACTATACAGTTCAAGTTCTAAAAAGTAACGTATTTTTTGAGCTAATGCAACAAGTAATTAGTCTGATGATGATTTTCTTTATGCGGGTTTAACTTATTATTTACAAGTAGCTGAAAAATATAAGATTAATATGAAACGAGCAATTATTTTAATTGTATCAATAAAATCATTCATTCATTACAATACATCAATCAAAAATATCTTCGTTGTAGACACAACATTTTGTTAACATGGATCAAATGGATTTTTTTAGTTTTTCTTTATATTCTATAGTTTGGATTCTTGAAGTTACCGGAGTCAATAAAGGTCCGTCTATCTATGAGTCTACATTTGTAAAACCTTTTAATGATAACCATACAAATTTGATCAGGAAATCATTTCAAGTGGAATTTCAGATCATTGCTTATAGAGCTTCGAAAAGTGAAGAATGGGGTGGTACTTATTCAAGGATCCTGAAAGGATCTGGTGTTTAAATTTGCTATCATCTTATAGACTCTCTTATAAATGCTATGTCTTCTTAAACAAAGATCCTATCGATCCCATAGCTTCATGATAGGTGTAGTCTAAGAACTCTGATAGGGTTTTAAACGAGTCAGTGTTCTATTAGATCCTTTGTTAGCAAATGGGATATGACTATAGCAGATTTATGCAGGTGAAAATAGAAACGATCTTATAGATTCCCTGACAAAACTAAACAAAGGCCCTATGGCAAAATCGAGATGATCAAAGTAATTTTTGGACTAGATAGACTACACCTATCTAGTCCAAAAATTACTTTGATACTCTGATAAGGAGTTTAACGTAGTATTGTTATATTGTTAGCAAATAAGACATGATTATAGCGAACTTCTGTAGGCAATGATAAGATTTGGAAGATCTGGAGACGAATGAGCATTAAATATGTTATTGTTCTAAAGTACAGGGTCTCAGAGAGAAATGGCTTAGAAGTTGATTCTACGACTAATTGGGTAATGATGCTAAATGTCAACTATGCAGTTTATTAAGATTTATCAGGGGAATGAGAATGTTCTTTCACTTTGAGGACTCAATGAAGATTCCGATCATTTGTCATATAACTTTTTTGAACTATTTCTTTTTTAACTATTTCTCTTTTATTCTTATTGAAAGGATTTACTACAGACCATAACGGTCTCAAAGTGGACTTGTACTTTAGGGTAAATAACTCTGCTTTACCTAACCTATAGGTATTTATTAAAAATCTTATTAATACTTGTTTTCACTTAATTTATGATCGCGATCGAATGTATTATTTCTTACGATTTTGATATAGAAATTTTAAAAGAAATTATTCTTTTTTAAAAACACTAACTCAGTAGCTTTCAAAGACTCTTTCCTAATCATTTTAAGGATGCTGAGGTTATCCTTTTTAAACTACTCCTAAAAATGAATAATTTCTTTTTAATTCAATAATTTAATGCTCGATGTCAAATTATGTCTAATAGAGCAGTTTTTTTGTAAGGCTTACGTAAATGTTACCAATCTTTTTGGGCTATAAACCCCAGTTTTTGTTATACTCTTCTATTGTCTTTAAAATACATTTAGAGTTCTTTTATCCTTTCTTTCGAAATCAAAATTTTATGGCAACACAAAATAGTTTTAAACGCATTAAACAAGTGTTTTTCTTTTCGTGGGTTTTTTTATGATAATTTATCAAATTTATAATGTAACGGAAATCACGTTTGTATAGAAACATGATTTTGATCCTTTGGTATTAAAAAGGTGTGATGTGTGGTATAGAAAACCATAAAAGAAAGAAATCCATCAAAAATTTTAAAGAAATTTTGTTGAGAATTTTCCCTGAGAACTAACACATTTTGTTTAATTAATAAAAACAATTTTGATAAGTACAAAAAAAAACTAATAAATTAGAAATTAAGCATATGTAACAAAAAGGTTTTAAAACTATAAATTCTAAAGGATTTTTATGTTTACAAAATGCTTTATAAATTGTTTACACATACATGTAAACTATTTACAGATACATTGAATAATCCTAAGCTGTTGTATTTTAAATGAAAAATAAATAATAAAACTAATAATTTTCGTAATCCTAAAATCCTCTTTCTTTTTAAGTGTCTTAGTGTAAATGTAGTTTCTTTTTACACGTTACACTCCTGCTCCTTTTAAAGGCTTCTCTGTCACATCAATGTCTGTCGTTCTTGTCATCTTTTGCCAAAAAAACAACTTTGTTTATTGATAAATACACTTGTCAACACAACTCACATCTTATTTTGTTTTTTTTTACATTTTTAAGAGAATTATCCTTTTTTTGCCTTATTAGTGTTTGTTTGTGTGTGGTATTTTGCGGTTTTCAAAACACATGTTTGTTGTTGAAAACAAAGTAGAAGGAGGTGTCCTTTTAATTTGTTGCCTTCTTATTGCAGGTAGTTTTAGTTGCTTGTTGTTTTTGCCACAAAACGCGTGCTATTTTTGTTGTCTTTTAAATCGTCCTTAAATGTAATTGTTGTTTCAACACTCGAGCTATAAGATGTTGCTGCAGTTGTTTTTGTATTTTCGAGAGGATGTCCACATAAGACTGCAGTTTGGGCTTCTGTTTTATTCTACTCCTGTAATTGACACCTTTAGTTGTACTCTTATTTAGGAAATGTTATTTAATTTGTTCTTCCTGTTTTAGTTGTTCTCACTAAGAGTAAGTAATCAAGTAAATTTGTAACAAATTGTTTTAGTCACGTAATTGCTTTGTATTTTTTTGAACAGCATCTCTACATTTGTCCTTTTCCAGATATTCCTAGGAACACTTAATTTAATTTAGAAGTAGAATTAATAAAATTACTTTGTTATCGTAAGAGTTTTGGAAGCGATTTGAGTTAAATTAAATTTCTATGCTTGCTACAATCATAGTGGGTGGTCCATTTAATACTTTGCTGTAGGTTTCTTTTTTAAAGATTTTACTGATAATTCGATTTAAGGATGTTCGCTCATTTATTTGGTTGTCCATGAAAACTCAATTAAAAAAATTAAAAACTCAAGTTTTATAACAAATTTGTTTTTGTTATGTTATTAGTCTATTGCATAGTCTAGTCTATAGTCTAGTCTATAGTCTAGTCTATAGTCTAGTCTATAGTCTAGTCTAGTCTATAGTCTAGTCTAAAGTCTAATCTTAAGTCTAGTCTATAGTCTAGCATATAGTCTTGTTTAAAGTCTAGTCTATAGTCCAGTTTATAGTCTAGTCTATAGTATAGTCTAGAGTCTAGTCTATAGTCAAGTCTATAGTCTAGTCTATAATCTAGTGTATAGTCTAGTCTAGTCTATAGTCTAGTCTAGTCAATAGTCTAGTCTATGGTCTAGTTTATATTCCAGTCTATAGGCTAGTCTTTAGCCTAGTCAATGATCTAGTCTACGGCCTAGTCTATTGCCTATTCTATAGCCTAGTCTAGTATATAGCCTAATCTATAATCTAATGTATAGTCTAATCTAGTCTATATTCTAGTCTATAGTTTAGTCTATAATTTAGTCTATAGTCTAGTCTATAGTCTAGTCTATAGTCTAGTCTATAGTCTAGTCTATAGTCTAGTCTATAGTCTAGTCTATAGTCTAGTCTATAGTCTAGTCTATAGACTAGTCTATAGTCTAGTCTATAGTCTAGTCTATAGTCTAGTCTATAGTCTAGCCTATAGTCTAGTCAATAGTATAGTCTATAGTCTAATCTATGGTCTAGTCTATAAACTAGTCTGAAATCTAGTCTATAGACTACTTCATAGTATAGTCTAGTATATACTCTAAACTTTAGTCCAGTCTATAGTCGAGTCCTTATATTATTCTCAATAGATGGGACTATAGTACGACTACAGTCTAGAGTATAGCCAAATCTAAGTTGATGTCAACAGCGCAGTATATTGTCTGGATTAGAGTAGGTGTAGCCTGGACTGTGTTCTCGACTAAAATCTAGACTATAATGTTGTCTATTACCTGAACTAAAGTATAATTTATAATCTAAATTTCAGTCTATGATAAATCAGGGTGATTAGTCTGAAGCATAATCTGGTTTATATTCCAGTCCATAGCTAGTCTACAGTCTGACACATAGTCCAGTATATATAGTCTAATCTAAGGTCTGGGCTCTTGTTTAGTCTATTGCCAGCACTGTAGTCTAGATCTCAGTCTAGCTTAAGTATAACATAGATTACTGTCTAGTCAGGACGATTGACTTGTTTTTCAATATTGACATTCGTAATTGTTACATTCTTTGGAAAATTATGATTACATCTATAAGGCTGCGTTTTTTTAATTGCCTGCGTTTTTCTCCAAAAAATTCAATTCCTTTTAAATATTTATTTTATTCTCAAATTTCTAAAATCATTGATTTGATTTCATCAATGGCAACAAACTGTCCAAAAGTTATTTTTGTTACAGTCTAAAGAGTTTCCTTTCCCACACTTATGCTTCAAAAGAAAACACTTGTATAATTGTTATGTTACAATTTGTTACTCTTTCAAATGAAAAAATCCTTTTTTCAAACCACGACTGTCAATCAATCATTTTTTTGTGATGTCTCTCAAAAAAAGACGCCTAAATATTACTTTTTTAAAGCAAAAGTAACTGAAAAAAAACATAACATAAATCCTTTTGTAGACATTTTGTAAATAAACATGACTTTTAAAGATTAGCTGAGGAAAGTATCCTAACTAACCACCAGCCAAGTCGTTGAGAAACCTCCTCTAATACAAGCAGAGATGGTTTTCCTTTC
The DNA here is from genome assembly GCF_022045245.1 of Lucilia cuprina. Lineage (NCBI taxonomy): Eukaryota > Metazoa > Arthropoda > Insecta > Diptera > Calliphoridae > Lucilia > Lucilia cuprina. The sequence goes on along the minus strand of NC_060954.1, from coordinate 2,014,724 downwards.
CTTATATACAAATAAAGTAAAAATCCTTCTAGGAAAACACGTGTATTTTTGTTTTGTCCCTGATACTGTGTGTATTTATTTAAGAAATTAGATGACTACTGGTATTCCACATTTTTACTTGTTTAGTTTTAGTTTTACGATTGCGATAATATTCTAAAAAAAACAACAATTTTAAACAATAAATCACACAATGTGATCCTTAAACTAACATGACAAACAAAACATATTCATAAGTATGAAGATCTTTAAGTACTATTTTGAAAGGGATTTTATATAGTTGGTGTAAGAGTGGTAGTAGTACGTCTAATAGAGAGTGTTGTGAGAGTATGTGGTAGTATTTGTTTTAAATTTTACACCCATGCAAAGTGACAGTTTGAAACAGGGGGGAGATGATAAAAACTATGAAGAACGTAAGATTATATAAATCATTGTTAGAGTCAATTTAAAAACTCTTTGCTTTAAGCGCTGGGAGAACTTTTTTTGAAACTAGTAAAGGCAAAGAGCTCTCCTAAGAGCAATTTTCCTTTCGATTTCTTTAAAATACTTTTAAACTAATTGATAAAACTCGTGACCCTGAAACTGAACTGAAATGTGCATTTTTATCTAAATTTGTCCGTCTAGTCTACAACCGCATTTCCTTTCTTCCGTTTTCTATTTTTGTGTGTCACTGACAAACAGGATGCCGTGACAGTCATTATAAATATTTATATTTTTTCAAAAATAACAAAATTTGTTTATTATCATCCTTAAAATAATGTCTCCGTTTGTTTAAATATAAAAATAATTGCCTTTTTCTTTAACTTCCTTAAAGAAAATTTAATTTATCATGTCACTTGTAACGTCTTTAAAAAAATTTTTTATTAAAAATACTTTTCCTTTCTTTAAAAATAAAAACTACTTAGTTCATCATTGAAAAGTAATAAAATAAGAATTATGTAAATTTACGCATTTGTTTAAGGGATATTTTGTTTTTATTAAAATTTTCTTCTTAAAACACAATTTTCTTTTAGAAGATATTTTTTCCTATAAAATTCTTATTGAATATTATCACTTCTTTTAGTTTCTTTCTAGTTTTAGGAATTCCTTTTTTAACACCATCCCCAAATAACACCATCTCTTTCTTACTCTTTTAAATTTTCCCAACAATGTTTCTACACTCTTCTTTAGTTGTATTTGAAAATTTTCTTAAGAGTTTTATTTTAATTTTAGATTTTCTTTGTACAAGATGCCCTGTCATTTCTAAAGTCCATTGAACTTTAGTTTTATTTTTCATTTCGATGTTGTAATTTTAAATAAATAAAGGATTTTCTTAGTATGTATGTATTTTTATGTTTATAAGTCTATACATATTTATAATATTGTTTATTGAAATGTTGTTGGAAATTTCTTGAAATTTATGTGCTGTTAGATGTGGAGTTTTAAAAATAAATTTCAAGGAATTGTTGAAAATAATAAAGAAAATTTTGTTTAGGAGGAAGTATTACTTATTACTCTTAAAAAAATATTGAATTATTTATAAATTTCGTGTCAAATGATTTGTAGGTGAGGTAATAAAAAACTTTTTGTGCTCCCGACAAAACTAAAATGTGTAAAAAATCGGGATATTGCGTAAACTTTAGTTCATATTATAGACAAAAGTCTAGTCAATAGTTTTGATTAAACTAGTATTAGTTATAGTCTAGTTTATAGTCTATAATCTTGTCTAAAGTCATATTTATACTCCAATCTACATTCTAGTTTATAGTCTATTCTATTGTGGTCTGTGGTCTAGACATAGTCTAGTTTATAGTCTAGTCTGTATATAGTCTATAGTGTAGTCTATAGTCTAGTCTATAGTGCAGTCTATAGTCTAGTCTATCATCTAGTCTATAGTCAAATCTATAGTCAAGTCTATAGTCAAGTCTATAGTCTAGTCTATAGTCTAGTCTTTAGTCTAGTCTAAAGTCTAGTCTATAGTCTAGTCTATAGTCTAGTCTATAGTCCAGTCTATAATCTAATCCATAGTCTTGTCTATAGTCAAGCCTATAGTCTAGTCTATATTCTAGTCTATAGTCTAGTCTATCAACTAGTCTATAGTCAAGTCTATAGTCAAGTCTATAGTCTAGTCTATAGTGTAGTCTTTAGTCTAGTCTAAAGTCTAGTCTATAGTCTAGTCTATAGTCTAGTCTATAGTCTAGTCTATAGTCTAGTATATAGTCCAGTCTATAATCTAATCCATAGTCTTGTCTATAAGTTAGGCTATAGTCTAGTCTTTTGTTAGGCTATAGTTTTGGCTATAGTCTCCTAGTGTATAAAATACTGTATTGCCTTAGCCAGGTGTATAGGCTGGTCTATATTCTAGTATATAGTCTAATCTTGTATATAGTCTAGTCTATATTCCATTATATAGGTATGTCTATAGTCTAGTATATTAGATACAAAAACGATATTATTTAACAATAATTGCGGTAAATTTCCGCAACCTTACGTTAAATTAAATACCCATATTTTTGATTACAATTGTCTGAATTTTAACAATTTTCGAGTTGTCTAGACTCTAATATAATTTTAAAATGAACAAAATTAAACCTAAACATTAAAAATCCATAAACAAACCTAAACTAAATTAGTATGAATATTAAAAAAAGAAGAAGATAATTTTCTAACAAAATAATTATCATGCATTTAAATATGTCTCTAATTTATTAGACAACCAAATTATTTGTTCATAAACTGATTAAAAACTAGTCAGTAGTTTTATAACTTAGTAGACACAACTAAACAAGCAACTGAATACATTAACAACGAAAGAAAATGAATCTCTTGTTGTAACTCTTAGCACATTATCTAACAAATAGACAAAAAAAAACAAATCAAAAAATACGTTACAAAACTCGCAGACGTCCTTTTCTTTGTACTGTACTCTTAGAACAGAAAAAACACTATTCGAAAAATTTTCAAAATTTCAAGATACTACGTACATATACATATACAAATAACAAACAAACCTCAATACAACACACATCATTAAGATTTCGATTTAAGGTTTTTATTTGCTTGAAATGCACGTGTTTCAGTAAGATTCCTTTTTTTATTCCTCATCAAAAAAATAACGAAGAAAAAACCTGTCATAGAAAAAAGGGACAACTGTGTACAGTCAGTTTGGACAATTTGAAATACACAAACACACACACACATATCTATGTATATTTACACAGTGTTGTTTAATTTTCCCAACTGATAATAAAAAGTGACTGACTGACTGACATCATCAAACATTTTTAAATTTTTGTAAAAGATTTTCAAAATTAATTCCTTACGATTTTATAGAAAAAGGAGACAATAATTATATATTTTTTCCAAATTAAAAAAACGCGCCTTTTTCAACGAAGAAATTACGTTGCGCATGCTCGGCGCACTTGTAGGATTTTAAGAATTTGAAAAGAAAAGGAATAAAAAAGCAATCAAACACTAGATTTTAATCAAACCGTGAGCGAGGGTGTGGGTTATTTTATTATATCAGACTAATAATTAAAACACTAAGGAGAGAAAGGGTAAGAATTAAGAAAAAAGAGAGGTAGAGAGAAAGAGATAGGAAAAGGGTTTTGTAAAGCATTAAAAAATCCTTAATCAAAATTTCACATTTTTCTTGTGTTAAGTTGGTGGTTAAAAGCAGAATTGTAAATAATGAAATCATTTAAGAACATTTAGCTGAGTCTATAGTCTAAAATCTGGACTATAGTCTATAGTCTGAATTATAATCTAGTTAATAGTTTTGACTATAGTCTAGTCTAGTCTACAGTCTGTACTACAGTTCAAAGTCTGTACTATAGCCTAATCCTTAGTCTGAACTATGGTCTATTCTATAATTTGGACTATAGTCTAATTTGTAGTCTGTAGTACTGACTATAGTCTGGACTTTAGTCCAATTTATATTCTTATCTACAGTCTATACTATAGTTTTGTCTATAGTCCGGACTATAGTCTTGTCTATAGTCTGGACTATAGTTTTGTCTATAGTCCGGACTACAGTCTTGTCTATAGTCTGGCCTATGGTTTTGTCAATAGTCTGGACTATAGTCTTGTCTATAGTCTGGATTATAGTCTTGTCTATAGTCTGGACTATAGTCTTGTCTGTAGACTGGACTATAGTCTTGTCTATAGTCTTGTCTATTGTCTGGTCTATAGACTGGACTATAGTCTTGTCTATAGTCTTGTCTATTGTCTGGTCTATAGTATTGTCTATAGTCTGGACTATAGTCTTGTCTATAGTCTGGACTATAGTCTTGTCTATAGTCTGGACTATAGTCTTGTCTATAGTCTGGACAATAGTCTTGTCTATAGTCTGGACTATAGTCTTGCCTATAGTCTGGACTATAATCTTGTCTATAGTCTTGTCTATAGACTGGCCTATAGTATTGTCTATAGTCTGGACTACAGCCTTGTCTATAGTATGGACTATAGTCTTGTCTGTAGTCTGGACTATAGTCTGTACTTTAGTTTGGACTATAGTCTGGGCTATAGTCTTGTCTATAGTCTCCTTGTGTATAGTGTGGACTAGTCTTGTCTACTGTCTGGACTGTAGTTTAATCTATAGTCTGGACTAGTCTTGTCTATTGTCTGGACTATAGTCTGGATTATAATCTTGTCTATAGTCTTGACTATAGTATTGTCTATAGCCTGGACTATAGTCTTCTATACAGCCTGGACTATAGTCTTCTCTATAGTCTGGACTAGAGTCTAGTTTATAGTCTGGACTGTAGTCTTGTTTATAGTTTAGTCTATAGTCTAGTCTATAGTCTGAACTGTTGTCTTGTCCATAGTCTTAGGCTCGACCAAGACTTAACTACACCTACTCGGGGGAGTTTCCAGTTTTTTTCTTAGAGTAGTTAAGTCTTAGTTTAACACTCTAGAAAGTCTTAAATAGTGGGAGAATCCTATGAAATAACTCCTTTATTTTTCTGTTAAAATCTAACATTTAAGGTGTCCCTTCGTCTTCCTTTTGTTCATTAACTTGTTTCTACTGTCAGTTAAAAAAAACAAAAACTGGAAACTAAAAACCTAAATTTATTCAAGACAATGTCTGATATAATAAAAATGATTGAAACCTTTACACGCTCTTATCTCCTATGTTAACCTGCAAGACAGTGTTAATGGTTTACAAAATCACGGGACTCACTCACATTAGACTCCACTAAAAGACTGATCACAAAAGGATTCAATTTTGTTTGTATTGAGAAAACACAAATAATTTTATGAAGAGTAAAAAACCTGTTTCTTTTGTTTGTGTTTATTAAAGATTTTATTTTATTTCAATTCAAATTATTGTTTTAAATTATTCACAAGGAATGTTTTATTTGACTTGTCTGTCTGTGTGCCCGTTCTTTGGCCCTTGCTTGTTTAAGGAGTTTGATTATTTAAAAGGATCGTTTGTTTGGTTTTGTTTCAATCTTTTGCCTAATTTCTTTAATATCATGCTGAGTTTTTCAAAGATTCTAATGGTTTAAGTAACAATTTATATTAATGTTTATTCTTTTTGTTTTGGTGTCATATTATAAAGCCAATATTCTTCTAGTTTTAAAGGATTTATTTAGGTTTTTATAAAAAAAATCTTATAATTTTATATTAAATTGTATTGGTGGAGTTTTTTCATTCCTTAAAATTTATATTGGGGTCTGTCTAGGTTGTGGGATTTTGATAATGTCTCCTGCAACCTTTTGATACAAATGTTTCTTTTAGTTGAATTTAAACAAATATTGATAATGCTTGGGTAAACATTGTACGGGAACATTTAATTTTGTCTGAGTTTTAGTTTTATTTCTATAGTTTGTAATGAAAAATTATTGTTTAATCTTTAAAATTGTACAGTGTTGTAAAAATGCGAGGGTCTGCTAGAGAAAGAGAGAGAATAAGAAACTCTAATTGATAAGATAAGCTTATAATCTTATTAAGTATTTTATATTTGAAATATTATTGAAAATTATTGTAGGAATAGTAAAGTTACTGTACTTCAAGTAGATGATATTTATAATGAATTAAACCATTAGAAAATTAGTTTTTTTTGGTATTAAGTTTTAAAGGGGTAAAAAAGAAGAAATTAGCTTAAAAATTATGTGATCTTGCAACAATTGATTCGGCTTCATGAAACAGGGATTAAACGATTTGTTCTAATACAATTTCAATGTAGTCTTGTTACGTCAAAAGCGGTCTTACAGAGATAAGGTAATCCTCATATTACTAGTCCCAACGATATATTTTTCTGTATTTGGTCGTAATGAGATCAGTTGTTGCTGTTTGTTTTATACTCTCTATTTGATTTCTATTAGATGGGGTCAAGAGGTCATCTATTATTATCATCCATTTTTATTATCCTTGTCCTCTAAATTATAGTTGGATCGGGAGGTCTTCATGATAATATTCCTCAGACAAAATCAATATTGCCTAAATGAAACTGCAGTTGGTTTGTAGTTTCTCTATATCTGATCATTTTGTGATTACTTGTTGATGTTGTTGATCGATAGCCTTTTCTTAAAATAAAAGAATAGGTCAGTATTAGTTTCTATTAGATGGGGTCAAGAGGTCATCTATTATTATTACTCTTGTTATCCAAATTATATGTTTTTTGGAGCGTAAATAAGAGTGATTCTTTGCATCTAATCGTTTTATGTTCACTAGTTAATGTTTGATCATTAGAATATTCTTAGAGTGGGGGAATAAGACAATATTAGTCTTTATTGAATTGGATCAACGAGACTTATTCTCTGTATCTGATCGTTTTATGATCACTTGTTAATGTTTGATCGTTAGTATCTTCTTAGAATGGGAGAATAAGACAATATTAGTCTTTATAAGATTGAATCAAGGGTACATGTAAATTTATTACTCTTGTTCTCAAAACTGTATTTATCTCGGAGAGAGTGATCCTCAAGAGATGATCTTTAGAAGAAAACTATATCGTTTAAATAAGACTATTGTAGGTTTGCGTGTTTTACAATTAGTTTTCTGTATCTGATCGTACCGTGATCACTTGTTTATGTTTGATATCTCGTGATCACTTGTTGATATTTGACTTCTCGTGATCACTTGTTAATGTTTGATCGGTAGTCTTTTCCTAGAATGGGAGAATAAGACAATATTAGTCTCTATTAGATGGGGTCAAGATTGGATCTATTTTTATTACTCTTGTTCTCCAAATAATAGGTTTCTCGGAGCGCGTGATCATCATGACGATGATTGTCAGACAAAACCAATATTGCCTAAAGGGAACTGTTGTTAGTTTGTGTATTTTAATAATAATTCTCTTTATCTGATCGTCACGTGACCTCTTGTAATCACATATTTGATCGAATGGTGGGAATAAGACAATATGACTTCTAATGCTCCACTATTTTAACTCGAATTTTTAGTGTAATCGACCCAGTAAATTAACTAAATAGAGCGGATATAAAAGAATTTGTTGTAAAGCTTTATGAAGCGGGCCTTAACAGATTCCTAGTAATGCGATCATGCAGAGTTGAGATGATCCTCAGATAACTTGTTGGACAAAAAGATCAATATTGTGCAAATAAGACATTTTGTCCGGTAAAATCTGTGTCCTTCTCCTATATAGAAGAAGACTATATGTCACCAAATGTTTCACTCTTCTGATGGGAATTATATGTATGAAACTCTTGTGCTTCAGAGCACATGATTGAACATGGTTGAACTCAACAGGTATGTGTTCCTCCTGTTTATAAAAAAAAGCTTTAAATGACAACAAATCTAGACAAATTTCAAAAAGTATTCAAGCGATAAATACGGATGTACATTTTTTTATAACAGTTACGGTTTAATGATTTTGCAAAAAGGGGAACAACTTTAGCACTTCCTTTTAAATGTGTAAATGAAAAATAAAATTTAAATATTTGCAACTAAAATGTAAATAAATATAAAACCAAAATGAATTTTGAAAATAATATATTTTAAATACAATCAATGAGTTAACTCCCTAAATAAAAGATAATTTCATTTAAAAATCACCCAAAAAAAATAGAAATTTATTTTGTTTTCCTAAGCCTTTTTAAATCCTTCTTAAAAACCTTTTTATTTCTCACAAAATATTTAAATACTTGATTAATGATTTATTTTTGTAAAAACTTCAATTTAACAATCAAAATAGTTGCACTCTTTATCGTCCTATTGATCTCATGTGAGACCTGGGACACAAAAGGCGTTTAAAAGAATGTTGTTCTTTTTTTCTCTCTAACAGCACAACAGGACTCTTAACAAAATGTTTTAATACTCGATTTTCAAAATCCCTTTCAAATTGACTAATGACGTTTTTTTCGTCTTTTGTAAACTCCTTGAGTTTTAGGTTTCAATTTGAGTTTACGATCATTAGTTAAATTGTATCCTTAAACATAATTAAAATCTTTTCTTGACTGTTTCTTTTATGTTGTGTTAAGTTGGTTTGGTTTTGTTGCAAGATCCTGTGATAAAGCAGTTTTTGTTGTTGTTTTAGTTATGTAACAATTTATAAAATAGTTTAGGGGTCTTGTTCTTTTTGTTTTTTTTTTGGTTCATTGGTCAGCAATTTTTTTCTTTTCCGAAAAAAAAACACCTAATCATCATTTAAAATTAATAATTGTAGCAAACGTTAGTTTTATTATAGAAATTTCATTTTAGTTTATTTTTTGAGAGCTATTTAGAGTAGTTTTTAAATAGTCATCTATTATTATGGTTTTTAATACTTGTATGCTTTTGTTTTTTGGGGTTGCAGAGTTAAGAAATATTAATTGATTTTATTTCATTATTTTTAAGTTGAAAGTCCTGCCACACACGCAAAATTCTTAAGAATCATTTAGGGCAAAATAAGGATGTAATAAATGTCTGAAAAATGTTTATTAATTGTTGCACATTTACCTAATTTGTTAATATTACTTCCCATTAGACTATAGGTTTTTGTTGATTAAGTGAATTTTGAATTTTTTTAGTTTAAGGACATTCACCTTTTGGAAATTGTGAATAATTTTCAAAGGAAAAAATGGGTGTTGAATTCCAAATCATTTTATACAAAATGAAGATTGTTGTTTTGTAATAAATTAACATTCTCGATAGTTTACTAGTCTATAGTCTAATCTAAAGTCTAGTCTATAGTCTAATCTAAAGTCTAGTCTATAGTATAGTCTATAGTATAGTCTACAGTCTAGTCCTTAGTCTAGTCTATAGTCTAGTCTATAGTCTAGTCTATAGTCTAGTCTATAGTCTAGTCTATAGTCTAGTCTATAGTCTAGTCTATAGTCTAGTCTATAGTCTAGTCTATAGTCTAGTCTATAGTCTAGCCTATAGTCTAGTCTATAGTCTAGTCTATAGTCTAGTCTATAGTCTAGTCTATAGTCTATAGTCTAGTCTATAGTCTATTTTATAGTCTAGTCTAGTCTATAGTCTAGTATATAGTCTAGTATATAGTCTAGTCTATAGTCTAGTCTATAGTCTAGTTTATAGTCTAGTCTATAGTCTAGTCTATAGTCCAGTCTATAGTCTAGTCAATAGTCTAGTCAATAGTCTTGTCTATAGTATAATCCAGTCTAGTCTATAGTCTAGTCTATATTCTAGTCCATAGTCTAGTCTATAATGTAGTCTGTAGACTGGATTATGGTCTAGTATGTAGTCTGGTCTATGATCTAGTCTAATCTAAATTTCGTCTTCAGTTGGTCTATGGTCTAGTCTGTAGTCTAGCCTCTATTCTTGACTATAATATTGTTTATAGTCTAGTATAGAGTCTAGTCTGTAGTTAAGTCTATAGTCTGCTCCTTAATCTAGTCTACTGTCTAATCTAGAGTGTAGTCTTTAGTCTACATAAATGAATATTCTCTCTCTATTGCATTGATTATGATCTGGCTATATTCTTGACTTTATGGTCTATAATCTTCAACGAAACTGAATGACTAGTAAAACAAATTGTTTAAGATAAGTTAACCCTAAATAATTAAAAAAAGTAATTTACTACAAAAATTACTCTACATAAATTGTTATTTGTCTCAAGCTGTACCACAAAAACTACAAGTTATTAAAAAGACATAATTAAAATATTCCAAAGTACTTAGTATGAGTAAACAAATTTCTTTAGTAGTTTTTTTTAACATAAAATCTTTAAATCAGCTGCTTGCTGCCTATAGTTTAAATATCAACTCCCCCAAAGAACACACAAACACACAAGTTATTGACCCACTAAGTTCAAAAGTGGTCACAGACTGTTGCATTTTTTATGGTTTCCTAAAGTTTATGTTTAGTTTTTCATACTTACAGCAATAATTTCTATATTGAAATGCTAATTTCTGGAGTAAAATTTCTATAAAAAAAACTAATTTCCTCAAAAAATAAAACAAACAAAAAAAATTATTTAAATTTGTACGTTACGGATTGCAAAGCGTTAAAATTTTTTACTATGGTCTTTAGTTTTTAAAAAATTATAAAAAAATAAATATATTTTCTTCGTTACGCTTTATGATTCTTTAAAAAAGATAAGACTTTACTACATACATCTATGTAATAAATACCTGAATACATACATATGTTGTAGTTATTGTTGGGCTAAATTCTTTGTAAGAAGAAAGCCCTTAAACAGGGAGTGGACATTTGAAATGTCTTATGAATCATTTACATAAAATACACCCCTACCCAGTTTGGTCAGTGTTGGCTATTAATGACAAAAAAAGCAAAGTACAGAGTGAAAAACGCGTGTCAAACCATGAAAAAGGGAAACCTATTTAACATTTTACAATAAAATTGCATATTTAATTAAAGTAACGTATTTTTTATTTTCTTTTCAAACAGTTGCTTTATAATCTTTAGAATTGTTGTAAACAAAAAAATGTAAACATTTCCTCCAAACATCACGTTTTTGCTGTTAACAATTTCTTTTTAAAAATCTTTGATCATTTCTTAAAACAATTACTTTAGTTTTTTTTGTTGTAAGATTATCTGGAGCCTATTTTCCCATTAGCATCCCTGCCCCAAATTAATTTTTTTAAGCTTCTTTATTGGGAATTTGTTATATCAATTGTGTTCTTTTTTCTCTTTATAGTTTTATTGGGTGGCTTATTAATTTGAATATGTTTATTATCTTGATGTTACTCTTGTGTTAAGACGTGATCTTTGTGCTACCTGAAGATTGTTTTCTTTTGTTATATGTTTTTTGTAAAATTATTATATTTCTTCTGGTTGAATTTTAAGTGGAGCCTATCATTATATGTAATCATTTCTATACTTTTCTTTGATTTAATAAATAATAAAAGCCTTGGTTTTCAATTTTACCTGTGAAATCTTACAAATTATAAAAAAGGAATATTTAGATGCGTAGTTTTCTATGTAAAAGATGTCAACACTAGGTAAAATCTTTGTTATTTTATACATACAACTAGCAATATATCTATAGCTCCCACAACATTTGTAAAACCAACGAAGATCTTGATGAGTTTTTTCTCGAGTAAAAGAAAGAGTAAAGCTGAATATTAGAATATTATGTTCAATGAAGTTTATCAATTCAAAATTTAATGAATTGTGATTTTTAACTTTATTTTAAGTGCTTAACAGAGAAGAGAACTGATTTTTCTTTAAAAGGGATAACTGAAATGCATTTAGCCTGTAATCAGTTGTTGGCAAAAAGCTCTCATCTTTGCGGGCAAAAGCTAACACAAGACTAAATGAGCTCTCACTAATTGTTACTTTCTAACGAAACATTCTTCCAAATAGTTATAGGAAGAGAGTGTATAGACTGCTATGCTATGCAGATAACTGAAATGTATTTAGTTTGTAATCATTTCTCGTCAAAGAGCTCCCTTCTTTGCTAGCGAAAGCTCACACAAGATCAAATGAGATTTCTCACAGAGAGTGTATAGAGTGCTATGTCTTCTGTCAGAAATCAGTTAGCGGCAAAAAGTGATCTTGTGTGAGATCAAATAAGCTCTATTTGTTATTCACTATTGAAACATTCTATTACTTACAAACTGGCAGAGAGTATTCGGTAATTGTTTTCAGCAAAGAGCTTTCATCTTTGCAGGCGAAAGCTCACACATGCTCTCACTATTTGTTAATCTTTATCGAAACATTCTTCCAATTGGGCAGAGAGTGTATAGACTGCCATGCATTCAGTCTGAAATCACTTTTCTTATTTGCAGGCGAAAGTTTACACAAGTTTAAATAAGCTCTCACTATTTGTTACTTCGACCATACCTATTCAAAGCAAAACTGTTAACAAAAGAGCTTTTTGCCAATATTATATTCAAATTAATAGTAAGCAATTCGAGAGCTCTGATATTTCTATATCTTGATATATAGTTATAGTTGATCAACTACAAGAAGAACTAAGAACACATTTAAAGAGAAATTGAATAGATTTTAGATACTCGAATGGAAAATGAATTTATTTCTAATTAAACTACGATCAGTGTTCAAAATTTTGATCCTGAAATGATCACCATCTGAGTTCAATAATTAAGATTAAGATCAGAATATGTATTTGTTCAATAAATTGATAAATTGGTTGCGTTTTTTAATTGATTTCTGTTTAATGATCAGTGTTAAAAATTTCGATCTTCAAGATGATGATCATCTGAGTTGAATAATTAAGACTGAGTCCAGTCTAAGACTTACATTATTAAATAGATTTTGTTGTCTTTGATAATTTTAATCCGATCTTACTTATAACAAAGATTGTGGTTCTCATCTGAACATGGTAACTGAGACACAAAACATGATCTCTCATGTAAAGGTGAAGGGAAATTTTATTTGATTAATAGATATTCTTTAAATTGAAGAGATAAACGAGGATTCTGAGATCTTTAAAAGAATTCATAGACTTTTCTATTAAGTTTGATTATAATTTAAAAAACTCTTAAAACGATCAGGGCTTGTTTAGAATAATCTTTGCTGAGTTAGTGAACATAGAGTATTGCTTTTTTTTTGTTTTTTTGAAATAATGTAAAGGTATCCAGCATAATTTGGTTGATATCTTTATGAATACGAACATGTTTTATTTATGATTTTTATTAAAACGCATTAGATCATCTGTAATATAAAGTCTATTGTGTTTTTTGTTCCTGAGAAATAAACAATAGTAAACTATTGTCTATTTTTGGCAGCCTTAATGTAATAAAATGGGGACAATTTGTTTAGAATCCTTTGTTTTCAAATTGAAACACAATCCCGCATAATCGAACTTCTTCCATAATCCTTTTAAATTTGTAAAATAACTAATTAAATTTGATCATTGAAAAACACTTAATAAAACCCGCACGTTTTGATAGAAAAACCTTATCGAACAATATCCTTCCTGTAGAGGAATTTTCTATAAAAAAATAAGTGTAAATGAAACCATAGAACGAACGATGATCAACAAACATCTTGACAATTACAGGCACGTTTAGTGACAAGCAACAAACAAACAGATCCTTTAAATAAGAACAACCAAGTACATACTTCACAAAAACAAAAGAAAACCACTTGAACTAAAAACAAAAACTCCTTTTTTAAGTAAAATTAAATGTTTACACAACAAATCCTTAGCAGGAACTGAAAATAAAAAGTGATACAATAAAATGCAACAATTTTTTTTTTCATTTTAGGAAAAAAAGATCACGTTTTCACTCAACAGAAAAGAAAACTATCTTTCCGGTTAAATAAAACCCCTTTTTCCTTGCATTTCTTTGAAGAGCAAAATAAATAAATTTGTTTAAAATGTTAAATCCCTTTGTAAGGGAAATAATGATCGCTTGTTTTAGCTACTGTGTACATTTTAACTTAAATCAACAAAAGCAATTGTTGAGAAAATAAGCCATAAAATTTTTGTTGTTTTTTACACAATTTAAAAAAGTCCTTTTTTGTGTGTTAAAAAAATTCATTTAGTTTTTCCAGTAAAAAATAAAAGGAAGAAAACTAAATAAAATTATACATGAAACCCTTCAATCGAAAAAGAAAACCCTTGAATGATAAAAAGTGACGAGTAATAAAAAATTCTGAGGGTGTGTCTCATAAACATAATATGACGAACTAAAAAATGTCCACAATTCAAACTCACAACTTCACTTAGACGCTGGTGGTGGCATTTCTATTTTCTTTTTTACCTATTTTAGCACTCATATCGTTCAGTTGCATCTCTTCCTTTTATCAGGAGTAATAAAAAAAATGTTTGACGAACTAAAAAATTTTTGATCTTTTACTATGCGGTTGCTGAAATTTCAAATTCTGATCGTGCTATTGATAATCTACAAAAGAAAAGAAAATCATTGATGTTGCGCAGATCACGATCTTCTTTCACTTTATTCAATTTAGCTACATATGTACGTTAGAGTTGCTGCTGTTGACGAGTGAGTGAGTGAGTGAGTGAATGATGCTGGTTTTCATCAAGCAAAAATTTGTATAACTTTATGACCCTTAAACAGTTTCTGTTTCGTTTTTTTTTAATATTTTTTGTAAAAAAATAAGGGTATAATTTTTACTTTGCCAACTTTTGTTCAAAATTTTATTGAGCATAATTTTATGTTTTTTTTTATGTAATTTAAGACTTTTTTCTTTACAAATTCTCCTAAATAGTTTGTTTATTTTTGACCCTTAGTTGTGTGTTTTTTTCTTAAGATTTTGGGGTTTTTTGTTCAAAAAAAAAAAAATTTAATTGCTTTTTTTTTACACAATATGTGTAGTAAATAATTTCATGGACGTTTTTTCAAGGCAATTTATAATTTTTATGTTTTTGCACAATTATTTTTATTTTTTGTAAGAGAGACTATCCTTTTTAAAGAAACCTTTGTTTAAGTTCAAGAGGTTTTTGTAATTTTATCTTAAATTTTACAATAATTATCATAAATTATAATCATAAATATCAAACTTTAAGTTATTGTTGTAATATTTATGATTTTTGTGTTAAAAAAAATCTTAAGAAATTATGAGTTTAGAACAATAGAGGCATGAAATCTTTAAAGTTCTTTGACATTAATAAAAGAAAATTATCAAAATATTGTCCGAGATATCGAAATGTATATTCTACAACAAGTTCACTTTGACTTTTCTGTTTAGAATAAAGAATATAAGATTGGAGAGAACAGAGCCTGGACTATAGTCTAGTTTAGAATGTAGAATATTGATTATAATATAGTCTAGTCTATACTTTGGACTATAACCCAGTATATAGTCTAAACAATTGTCTAGTATATAGATAGATAGATAGATAGATATATAGATAGATAGATAGATAGATAGATAGATAGATAGATAGATAGATAGATGGAATGATAGATAGATAGATAAATAGATAGAAAGATAGATATATAGATAGATAGATAGATAGATAGATAGATAGATAGATAGATAGATAGATAGATAGATAGATAGATATATAGATAGATAGATAGATAGATAGATAGATAGATAGATAGATAAATAGATATATAGATAGATAGATAGATAGATAGATAGATAGATAGATAGATAGATAGGTAGATAGATAGATAGATAGATAGATAGATAGATAGATAGATAGATATATAGATGGATAGATAGATAGATAGATAGATAGATAGATAGATAGATAGATAGATATATAGATAGATAGATGGATAGATAGATAGATAGATAGATAGATAGATAGATGGATAGATATATAGATATATAGATAGATCGATAAATAGATAGATAGATAGATAGATAGATAGAAAGATAGATAGATAGGTATATTGTTTCTTTGTTGTTGTAAATATTTTAAAAGTACTACGTAATATTTTTTTTTTTACAAATAGTACTATAAACTTTAAATAGAACACATAAATTTTTCCTTAACAAAGAACTTATTCATTACATCTCTTTTAAAAACATACCCATCCATTGTTTTCTTTGTTTACAATACAAGATCATTTCAGTTAAATTATTTGTGTCATTATTTATTTGTTGTTATATTTTTTTTTCTTCAAATGCAATTTGTTTAAAACTTTAAAACGCCCTTTACTTTACAAACATGATCTATAGAAAAGCTATGCATGCACAATGTATGTCTACAAAACCACATAAATTTGTATTCAAAACATTTCATTCATTTATTTAATTTTATTTAATTTTGTTGTTATACATTGTTTACGTTTTATTAACTCTCTTAACTAGTTTACTTAAATATTTATGTTTGAGGTTAAATTGTTATTTTGAAATTGTCATTGAGAAACAAACGAAAAAAAAAGCTTTTCAATTAATGTTATTGAATGGTTGTGTGGTTCAGATATTGATAGAAGAGGGGATTTTAATTAATAAGAAATTAATTAGACATTAATTTAATGTTACAAATTAAATTAATTGGCTATTAAAGATCAATTTGTGGGTGGCAGCTATTTCTGTCACAGTTTTGACAAAACATTTTTGAAAAGAGATGGTTAAACGAGGGTCTGTCTAAGAACAAATTAAAAACACTCTATCTATCTATCTATCTATCTATCTATCTATCTATCTATCTATCTATCTATCTATCTATCTATCTATCTATCTATCTATCTATCTGTTTATCTATCTATCTGTTTATCTATCTATCTATCTATCTATCTATCTATCTATCTATCTATCTATCTATCTATCTATCTATCTATCTATCTATCTATCTATCTATCTATCTATCTATCTATCTATCTATCTATCTATCTATCTATCTATCTATCTATCTATCAATCTATCAATCTATCAATCTATCAATCTATCAATCTATCAATCTATCTATCTATCTATCTATCTATCTATCTATCTATCTATCTATCTATCTATCTATCTATCTATCTATCTATCTATCTATCTATCTATCTATCTATCTATCTATCTATCTATCTATCTATCTATCTATCTATCTATCTATCTATCTATCTATCTATCTATCTATCATCTATCTATCTTTCTATCTATCTATCTATCTATCTATCTATCTATCTATCTATCTATCTATCTATCTATCTATCTATCTATCTATCTATCTATCTATCTATCTATCTATCTATCTATCTATCTATCTATCTATCTATCTATATCTATCTATCTATCTATCTATATATCTATCTATCTATCTATCTATCTATCTATCTATCTATCTATCTATCTATCTATCTATCTATCTATCTATCTATCTATCTATCTATCTATCTATCTATCTATCTATCTATCTATCTATCTATCTATCTATCTATCTATCTATCTATCTATCTATCTATCTATCTATCTATCTATCTATCTATCTATCTATCTATCTATCTATCTATCTATCTATCTATCTATCTATCTATGTACATATCTATCTATATATCAATCTATCTTTTCTATAATTGCTACATATTTCATAGCTCAAGAAGCTAAGATAAGCAACTTTGTTGTGGAGAAGTACACTCCAACCACGGCTTCCAACTTTTCTTCTATCAAAGTTCCTAAAACAGGAAATTTCAATGAATGTTTACATTAGACCGATGACAATGTAACGCAAGTTGTCTTCAAAGTTTACGGTTCAACTTTGGAAACAACTCTTTTATACATACCTACATAGTTTTGGAGAGGAGCTGCAATTGAGACACTGGATGTTTCCAAAGTATTCCGCAGTTTTTGTGATCACTTTCATTTCAGCTGCTTGTCTAAGCAAATCGAATTAAGAGACAAATGGAACACTGTTCAAATTAAACATTAGGAAGACCTAAGATTTCTCATAGAACAGGAATTATGTTGAAGAATGTTTCTAGTTTCTTAATTTATGTAAATTTTTCTAAAAGATAACAAATTTTCTTTAATTTATCTCTAAATGCTGACCTTTCCCAAAAAAAATAGTCATTTACTAATAAACATAAATATGTAGGGTAAATGTACCAATAGTCGGCAGTTTAACTTTTTTCTCTTTTTCAAACTATCCCCCTAAAGAGTCGGTAAATGTTATTACGATGATTTTTAGTTATTTCAATTATGTGTTTAGTTAAGTTTTAGATCTATTTACCTTTTTTGAAAAACAAATAACTAGTTTTTAGTAATTTGTAAATTTTGTTAAAAACTCCACATTTTCCAATAGTCGGCACCAGTGTTCCTAAGTTCGACAAAAAATGTCCCTATAGTCGGCAGTAGATTTTTTATTTGAAAAAAGCATATTTATTTATAGAAAAAAGTGATATATACACAATTTTCCAAAGAAAATATTTAATTAAATTTTTTCTATAGAAATAACTGTAATAATATCGTTTTTTCTGTAGAAAAATATGTTATGAACATAATTATAATTGTAATAAGTATACATAATAACATTTTTTTCTATAGAAAAAGAGTTATACATGCAATTTTCTGTACAATATTATATTTTTTGTTAGAGAAAAAAGTATTTTTTTATAGGGAAAAGTGTTATAAATTAAATATGCAATTTCCTATAGGAAAAAATTTAACATAAGATTCATAGAGGATATTATAATAAGAACACTTTTCTATAGAAAAATTGTCATACTAGGAATTTTCTATAGAAAAAAATGTTATACTCATAATTTTTTTGTAAAAACACAGTTAAGAAGCAATTTTGTTAGAAAAAATTTCAATATGCAAAATTTTTAATAGAAAAAACTGTTATACACATATTTTTTGTATAGAAAATTATATTCTGTAGTAAAAAATTGTAATCTTCTGTAGAAAAAGCTATTATAGAAGTAATTTTCATACACACAATTTTTCATAGAGAAAACTGATATACACATAATTTTTTGTATCAAAAATTGTTATACATAAAATTTTCTATAGAAAAAAATTGTATACACATAATTCTCTATAGAAACAAATGTTGTACAATCAATTTTCTATAGAGGAAATTGTAATATACATAAATTTTTATAGAGAAGTGTTATACATAAATTTTTTTTACAAAAATAACTGTTTTACATATAATTTTTGAAGAGAAAATTGTTATATAGAAATTTTTCATAGTAATATACCCAATTTTCTATAGAGAAATAATAAATTTTAGAGTGCCGACTATAGAATACGTATGATCGAACTTAATACCCAGTAGTCGGCACCCCTATGCCGACAATAAGAATTCATAAAAAATTGTGTTCCTAATGGCGGCAGCGATTAAAATTAAAAAAGAATATATTTTTAACTAACTTTTTCACTTTAAATTGAATATTTCAACTGTTTTCTTTCATTTAAATCAATTTTTGTCAAATAAATCATTTAATTTCATATAAATATTCACTTGTTTAAGGTGGCACTAAAACTAAATTTTTTTTAAGAAAACTGACAGTACTACAAATGCTGCAAAGCTGTCACTAAAAAACGTCAAATATAGAGGAAATTAGTAATCCTACTTAAATTTACTCATTTCATAAAGCAAAAAGACCATATTTTCTATGGAATATAGATCAAACCTTAATAAATTTGTACAGCTTTTCTTATTTATTTACATTTTTATGTAAAAGATGCCGACTACTGGGTGATGCCGACATTAGGTGCATTTACCCTATTTAAATAACAACTTACTTTCTGGATTTTTTTACATTTCACCACTTTTGTTAGATGTTTCTCTTCTAATTTGATGCTTTTGCAATAAGATTTTTAAAAGATTTTGTACAAAAAAAAAGATGTTTTTTCTTTCTTTACCAAAATAAAGAAAGAATCCAAGAAGAATTTCACAAAATAAAAAAAGAAGAAAAACTGTTTAGAATTGCTTAAAGCAGCAAAACAAAAATAAGAATTTTCATAATCAAAATAAACAGAAAACCTACAAAAACTAAACAAACAGTAAGAAAGTGGGAGATAAATAAGAACAAAATTGTTTCTTTTTTTTGAAAGAAAGAAAATTATTTTTACACACACAGAGAGAAAGATACATACAATAAAAAAAACTAGAATTTTTAAGATAGATCGTCCAAAACATATCAGAAAAAAGTACAGCAGGAACAAAACAAAATATAAAATTACTTAAATAAAAAGGGAAAACTAAGAAAAAAGAAAGAGATAGTGATAGAGAAAGAGATGGTGTGTAGGAAAATGTAAACATTAAAATGAGGGGGGAAAATTTACATTAACATTTAACAGTTTTTATTTTTTCTTTAGCTAAGCAGGGGTCTGTTAACATATTACATTGCCATGTTAAATTCAAATTGGTCTTTTTGTGTTATTTTTGTAGTTGTAGTTTATGAAAACAAAAACATACGTAACAACAAAATCCACCACCAACATGATATAATTGTTGTTGCCAGGCTGTACGTGAGTGTTGTATTGTTTTAGTTTTTTTTTTTTAATGTTTATTTTCTTTTCTACCTACTATTATTCTGCTATGTTTTGCTGCCTTTGTCGACAGCTCTGCTGGTCTTTATGCTCTCTAGTGTAAATTGTTGTTGTTTATTGAAATTATATGTAGTTGTGATGTATTGCATTTGCTTCGTTCGTTAGCCTAGTAGAGCTCTAGTGAGGTCATTATAATTTAGTTAAGAGAAACTACTCAGCGAGTTAACATCATCATATTTTTATATGTTAGAGAACTCCGTTTTAAAAGAAAATAACAAAACAAAAATATAAACACGCAATTTTAATATTGAGCAAAAAAACATTTAAAATATTTTGTTATTTAATATAAAATAACAAAAAAATTTATTAAAGTGTTTTTTTTATAAAACAATTGCCAAACAACAATAAAATAATTTGGAAAAAAAACAAGAGCTAAAAAAAGTTTAATAAATATACATTCAAAGAGAACACAAAAACAACTTTTGAGCATAAAAAAGCTTTTTTTGTAATAATTCACAATAGTGTGTTGATAAAAATAAAGTGTATAACATAAACAAGACAGCAGAGTTTGACAGCTCAAGAAAATTTTCAAGCTAAAAATAAACTTTTAATAAGAAAAAAAAAGAAATAAACTTTTATACAAAATTTAAGAAAAATTAACAAATTTTTAATAAAATATTGAAAAAATTCTAAAACAAGTGAAAATATAATCTCTAACCTAACCTCACTATTAAAAATCAGACAATTTTGTTTTTGTGCAAGAGGTGATTTGTTTAGTTGGAGCAACTGTACACTGTAAAGTGAGGTGGAGCAAAAAGCTTATTTTTGTCTTTTATTTTTCTACACAAAAAGTGGGGAAATTGACACAGATTTTGGCGCCAATTTTTTGACAGTTGCCCTAACTAAAAGAAAAAAGACGCAAAATAATAAGTAAAATAAAAAAAACATAAAAGTGAAAAAAATAAAAATATCAAAACAAGTGAAGGTTAAAATTAATTACAAATAAATTAAACAAAAAAAAGCAACAAAAATGTCGGCTGCCCGTGTTTTGAATCCCATGTTAAATGAATTCTGCAAAATGACTTCCAGTCCTCATGCCTTAAGGACAAATCTATCATGTGGTCGTCAATTGAATCGCATCAAAAGAGATCTCTTTGGTCCTGCAAATCCCATTGAAACCAATAAGTAAGTTTTTCCTTTTAATGTGTTTTTTTGAAAAGCAAACAAACTAATTATTTCTTTTTTCTAACGCTAACAAAGAATCTTCAATGAGGAATTGGAAAAACACCAAGAGAAGGCTGCCAAGAAATGGGGTTTTGATTTTCGCAATGGTTCTCCTTTATCGGCAAATTCCCAATATATCTGGGAACGTGTGTCAACACAAGAAAGTTGCATAGCACCCGAAATGTATACCTTAACTAGAGTTGCCCATGTTAGACCTGTGCCAACAACCCCTGCACCCAAAACTCACATGGAAATATTAATGGATGAACGAGCCGATCGTGAAAATTTCAATATTTCTCAAACTTCAGCCACCGATACAGATTCCTGCGATGATTCACAAGATGAATCAATGGTTGTTTTTAAAGTTCCCGCTGGTCCCCATCATGCTGAAGCCACTTTGGCGGTGCCACGCAAAACACAACTGCGCAAAAGACAACCTAAAATTACAGGTAAGTTGAGTTTATGAAAGTTTATTTTGGTTTTTATTTTCTTTAGACGAAAACAGAGAAAATTATTGTTTTGAAAGGGAATTGTTGAGTTTTAAAGTTTTTTTTTTAAATTTTGTAAAATTATGTTAATTAAGTTAGTTAAGAGTTGTTATAAAGTAAACGTTGTTTTTGTAGGATTTAAAGCATAATTTAAGCAAATTATTGAAAATTTAGTAAAATTATGAAATTATTTTTAGATTTTGAGGTTAGGTTGCGTTTTATATTAAAAATTTTTAAATATTTCAAAATTTTTAAAAATAGAAAACAATTATATTACAAAAAGCTTAAAGTTTAAAAAGTTTAAGGAAAAATCTTTTACTTTTCTGCAAAAATGTTGTAAATTTCTTAAAAAATATCATTTTAGTTAGATTTTTAGGTTAGGTTGAGTTTTTGTTTTACAAATTGTTTAAAAGTTCCAAATTTTTGTAAAAGAAAACGGGTTTATTACAAATTCTTAATAATCTAACAAGTTTTTGCCAAAACTCTTTTAATTTTGTATTAAAAATAATGAAAATATCTTAAAAAACTGATTGAAAGCTATATTTTCAATTAAAATTGAAATCGTTTTAGTAATAGATTCACTTTTTTTTTAATTTTGTATCTGAAATAATGCAAATATCTTAAAAAACAATTTGAAAGTTATATTTTCAATAAATATTGAAAATGTTTCAATAATAGATTATTTTTTTACATATTTTTTGTTATATTAACTAATCAAAACTATTTCCTGTTATAATATTACTGTTCAATAACATTTCCCATTTCCCAGCATAAGCAAAATGCATTCAAGCCTGAAATTTTCACCATAAAAACCAATTTCCTTTTTTAATTATAAAACACTTGTTTAAAATAGAGAAATTATTTAGGCCTAAAAGTATGAATTAAAATGTGGGAAAAAGTACGTTATTTCTTTTACATTTTCCAATAAACATGCAAACCATACCCTTAAAAAAAAAAACAACCCAAATGGCAACTTAAACTATAGTAGATCAATCAATAAATTTTCACCCCCTAAAAGTAAAGATTTTTCGTTATGGTTTTGTAGTTATATTTAACGGACAAAACATAATAAAACTTTATCAAGTTGTGGGAGAGTTAAGTTATTGTTGGAAAGCAAACACGCCTTTTTTAAAGTCCTGTTTTTTTTTTTGGAATTTTAGTTTGTGGTTTATTTTAATATAACTTCCGTTCTAGATAATTATATGTTCAAAATTACAAAAAAATCAAAACCTGATTTCATGATTTGTTAAAAAAGAACACGAAAGGGGTAGTTTGCTTTTAAGCACAAGTGTTTGATTTTATTTTGTTATTTTTTATAAAGATCACACAGCTGTGTTCATTTTTATGTTCTTGTTCATGTAATGAACCCCCATTTTAGTAATTTACCTTTAAACCTTACATGTTTTAAAGTTTTGCATGTTTGTGCTAATGGAAACATCCCTTGTTAAAACAAAAAGAAATTATTATGATCTTTAGAGAAAAATCTTCACAGCTGTTGGAAATGGATGAAAATTTTTCCTTTTCTAACAAACCCTTATCATTCTTCATGCGTCTGGGGGTAGCTGGTTTATTCGGTCAAATTCAATGATCTTTCAAATGATAACAACACACGTGCCATATAGTTTTTATGAAATTTTATTAAAATTTTTTTATGTCAACTGTTTATCAAATAGTTTTTTTTATTTAACCCGCATTTTTTGAAATTCTTAAAACAATTTTAAAATATTTTACTTTTTATTTCTCAATCCTATTGTTTGGAAATAGTTTTTTTTGTTTCTTTAAATAATAACAAATCTTTCTTAAAAAAAAGACATTTCTTTATTTAATTATTTAGATTTAAATTTGTGTTAAATTAGGTCTGGCTTTTCAATGCAAAGTATTGTAAATGTTTAATCAGCATTTCCGTTTCTTTTTAAGTAATTGTATAAAAAGGGTTTAATTAAAGATTATTTCAAAAATTAAGTAATTTTCTTGCTTTCGTAGAAATTTAAAATTTTAGTTTTTGAGTTTCAGTTTAAGAAATTTTGAAATTTTATTAAAAATTATTAGAAATTTCGTATTTTACTTTTTATATGTATCATTATTTTGCTTATATAAAGCTTAATAATGAATTAGCCACTTAGCAAAACTAATTTTTCTAAAATTTCTATTTTGAGGTTAGGTTGAGGTTAGGTTTTTGAAAAATTTTAAATTCCAAGAAAATCCTTAGAAATATGTTTTCTTTTTTAAGTTTTATTTATAAATTACAAATTTTTAAAGAAAAATAAACAATTTGCTTTCATTTTTCATAAATTTCATGAAAATTTTCTTTAAAATTTTAAATTTTTTTAAAATAATTTTTCAAAATTTTTCAAAATTTCTAAAAAATTAAAGAAATTTGTACGAATTTTTACTAAAATAGTTTAAATAACAAAATTTTATTATAAAACAAAAGAAATTTTATTTATTTAAAACAAAATTAAAGAAAATTTTAACAAATTTTTAAAAATTTTGAGGTTATGTTGAAATTTTTTTTTTAAATTATCAAATTTTTGTTTAAATTCAATAAATTTTAAAAGATTGATTGTTACTTATTATATCTAAATACTTAATTACTTATAACAACAACAACTAAAGAAGATTTCTTTAAAAATTTAAATACCAATATAAATTTTCCTTAAAATTATACTTTTTTAAGTTTTAAGACCTTAACCTTTGCTTTAAATAAGATTTAGTAAATGATTTATATGAAAAGAGTCCTGTGCCTGGCGCGTGCCATTAACAGGATCAATGAAACACCACCTTTTTGACAGAAAAAATGAGGATGCGTAAATAACTAAAATTTAGGGATGCACACATACACAGGGTTGAAATGGAAGAAATTAGAAAAAGGAAAATTCTTATTAGAACACCTAGAACAATGACCTTTTATTTCTCCCCTGCAGGATTTTCTCTGCTGTTTAAGGCTACTTTTATTTCCTTTTTTTGTTACTTTGGAAAAACACAACTAATTTTCTCTTTTTCTCTCTCTTTCTCTATTTTTAGAATACATGAAAGAACGCAAACGTTTGGCTCAAACACCCAAAAAAGTATCTCCTGCTAAGCGTATGCGTACCTCTTCTGGTTCCTCCTCATCATCATCTGCATCACATTTTAATCATGCTGTTAATGCCAACAGCATAGCAGCGCATTTTTCTGTAAGAACACAGCGTCATAATTAAAAAAAAAAAAAACAAAGAAATGTTATTTAGCATTTCTTTTATAATTAATTTTACTAAATAACTTTTGTATTTAACATAATAACTAAATTATAACTTTTAAATTTAAACAAAACAAAAAACATTTAAAAAAAATAAAGAAAAAAGTTTTAATTTTTTCTTTATTTTTTTAAAAAAATAATTAATTATAAATGAATGCCATAAACTAAGTTATTAGTTATTAAAAATCTTTATATTATAAGTTTAGTTTTATATAAGTTTCTTCCTTAACTCACTTTTCACCTCCTCACCTTCTCTCTAAAGGCTTATGAACAAAAAACAAGTCCTTCATTTTACTTTTAAACAATTTACCAAAAAAAATTTCTTAAATTTTACAAAAAAACATATTACTTTAAGTATGAATTAACAACAAATATGTTTTTTAATACAACACCAAACACCTCCCTCTACATTTTACCTATTTAAAGCTTTTTGAAAGGTTTCTTTTGTTTTGCCAAAATAAGAAATGTTTCATTAACCTTTAAATATTTTTTAAAAAAAATATTTAAAAAATGTAAACTAAAAGGTTTAATTCTTTAAAAAAACTGCTTTTAATTAAACAAACAAACTTGTTTCTTTAAACAAAAATTTCTTAATTTTACCATTTTTTTCTAAAACAATAGAAAAAAAGCTAATTTTAAGGAATTAAAAAAAAGAAAAGTTTAAATTATTTAAAAGATTTAAAAGAATTTTTCCTTTTTTTTTAATTTTAAACTTTAAATTGAAGTACAAAATTTTGTCAATCAAACACATTTCCTTATGCTTAAAACTAACAACAACCAGTGTTTATTTTTCCTTAAACTTTTTCTTGCAAACAAAAAACATTTTCAAGAACTTCTTTTTCAAAAAAAACCTTGTTTTAAAAGAGAATTTCTTTATTTTGTTTTTTAAAAATTTCCAAAATTTCCCTTAAATTTAAAATTTCTAGTTTCTTAACAAAATTTTAAATTTGATTGGAAATTGTTTTTTTTTTAAAGAAATCTCTGCTTTAAAGTCTGCTTTCTTATACAAACCAGATTTTAAACTTTAGATTTCTTTTCCTTACATTCTTTGTAAATTGTCTCTTTTTTCCCCTCTCTCTTTCTCTTTTAAGCCTCCCCCCACTTAATTTAGGCAGAGCCTTTATTATTTAAACAAAAAACTTACCTTAAACTTTTGTATTTTATATACAAAAACTTATTTATATATAAAAATAAACAAAACTTGTAATTTTCTTTATATTTCTTAAAATATATATTTAAAACTCTCTAATATATATATTTTTTTAAAATTGTATACATTTTAGTTTGTAGTTTTATTAAATAAAATAAGTTCATTTTGCATTTTGTCATTTCAATTCATAAAATCAAACAACATTTGCATCTCTTAAACAAAAATACATACAAACAAACTTACATAACTAAATCCAAAAACTAATTAACCATTTCCTTCAATCATTTATTTTATAGTTGTTTTCTTCTTCTAAATATTATAGAAAACACAAAACAATTCTTTAAAAAAATACATTTTCCAAAAAATCATACAACAACACAAAATTGAAAATATAATAAAAATAAAAATATCTTAAAACAAAAATAAAACTTTATAAGAAATCCTAAAAATAAAAAAAGTGTTTTCATTTTCCAAAAAATCATACAACACAAAATTGAAAATATAATAAAAATAAATAAACATTTATTAAAGGTTTACAGAACAAATTCTGTACGAAAATTTGGTTTATTAATCTTTAATAAAAGATGAAGTATAAGAACCTAAATATCTATTTATAGCAGATCGAGTTGCTTTACATAAATTTTTATTTTCAAAGATTTACATATTACGATATTTGATCAGATATATAATCTCTCTTTGAATCTTTCCTATGTGCAGATCTATGGTCTAGACTATAGACATATCTATAGTCTAGACTATAGATCTGTATACGGATCTCTTGTCTGGACTAAAGATCAGTTAATTGTAGACTATAGACAGATCTATAGTCTAGACTATAGATATATCTATATCCAAAAACTAAATCTGGCAGAACTAAATAGGCAGATGTATAATCCACACTATACGCAGGTATTTAGTAGAGACTGGGCAGATTTATAATCCAGATAACATACAGATCTATAGTCCAGACTGTAGACAGAAATATAGTCCAGACTAAAGACACATCTACAGTCCAAACTAATCTATAGTCTACATAGCTTTAATATCAATACAGTGTAGACTATAGACCGATAGTATAGACTATAGACCCAACTATAATATAGACTATAGACCGATCTATAGTAAAGACTATAGACCGATCTATTATATAGACTATAGACCGATCTATAATATAGACTATAGACCGATCTATAATATACACTACAGACCGATCTATAGTATAAACTTAAACCGATATATAGTACAGACTATAGACAGATCTATAGTATAGACTATAGACTGATCTGTAGTACAGACTATAGACTGATCTATAGTATATACTATACACAGATCTATCGTATAGACTAAAGACACTGCTATAGTCCAGACTATAGACAGATAAATAGTCCACACAAATCTATAGTTTAGATAGACCGATCTATAATATATACTACAGACCGATCTATAGTATAAACTTAAACCGATATATAGTACAGACTATAGACAGATCTATAGTACAGACTATAGACATATCTATCGTATAGACTAAAGACACTGCTATAGTCCAGACTATAGACAGATAAATAGTCCACACAAATCTATAGTTTAGATAGCTTTGCAATCATTTCGATTGTTCTTATTTGACTCTTCATTATCTAATCTGCACTTTTCTAAACTCCGAAATTTTCTTTTAAAATGCCTTTTATATATCCGAGTAAAAATCCAATACGAACTTCTTAAATAAGACTTTTGTTTGCTACCTAATCACAATAAGATGCTTGACTTTACTACATTTAGTAAAGGCACAAACCATTTTTATAAGCACAAACTCACTGAACAAGCATACACAATGTCAATCTGTTGCGATTTTGTGATCAAGTTATTTAAAAAACTATAACCGACTTAAGGTTTTTCATATAAAAATCGATTTCTAATGGAAAATAAAAGTGATCACAGATTTTCGCTATTTTCTCGATTGGAGCGTTGTTTAAGAAACTACAGCCGATTTAAGGTTTTTCATATAAAAATCGATATTTCATGGAAAATAAAAGTGATCACAGATTTTCACTATTTTCTCGATTGGAGCGTTATTTAAGAAACTACAACCGATTTAAGGTTTTCCATATAAATATCGATTTTTGAGAGAAAATAAAAGTGATCACAGATTTTCACTATTTTCTCGATTGAAGCGTTATTTAAGAAACTACAGCCGATTTAAGGTTTTGCATATAATAATCGATTTTTCATGGAAAATAAAAGTGATCACAGATTTTCACTATTTTCTCGATTGGAGCGTTATTTAAGAAACTACAGCCGATTTAAGGTTTTTCATTTAAAAATCGATTTTTGAGTGAAAATAAAAGTGATCACAGATTTTCACTCTTTTCTCGGTTGGAGCGTTATTTACGAAACTACAGCCGATTTAAGGTTTTACATATAAAAATCGATTTTTCATGGAAAATAAAAGTGATCACAGATTTTCACTATTTTCTCGATTGGAGCGTTATTTAAGAAACTACAGCCGATTTAAGGTTTTTCATATAAAACTCGATTTTTTAGTGAAAATAAAAGTGATCACAGATTTTCACTATTTTCTCGATTAGAGCATTATTTAAGAAACTACAGCCGATTTAAGGTTTTTCATATAAAAATCGATTTTTGAGTGAAAATAAAAGTGATCACAGATTTTCACTATTTTCTCGATTGGAGCATTATATAAGAAACTATAGCCGATTTAAGGTTTTTCATATAAAAATCGATTTTTGAGTGAAAATAAAAGTGATCACAGATTTTCACTATTTTCTCGATTAGAGCATTATTTAAGAAACTACAGCCGATTTAAGGTTTTTCATATAAAAATCGATTTTTCATGGAAAATAAAAGTGATTACAGATTTTCACTATTTTCTCGATTGGAGCATTATTTAAGAAACTACAGCCGATTTAAGGTTTTTCATATAAAAATCGATTTTTTAGTGAAAATAAAAGTGATCACAGATTTTCACTATTTTCTCGATCGGAGCCTTATTTAAGAAACTACAGCCGATTTATGGTTTTTCGTATAAAAATCGATTTTTAGTGGAAAATAAAAGTGATTACAGATTTTCACTATTTTCTCGATTAGAGCGTTATTTAAGAAACTACAGCCTATTTAAGATTCTTCATATAAAAATCGAATTTTGAGTGAAATTAAAAGTGATCACAGATTTTCACTATTTTCTCGATTGGAGCATTATTTAAGAAACTACAGCCGATTTATGGTTTTTCATATAAATATCGATTTTTCATGGAAAATAAAAGTGATCACAGATTTTCACTATTTTCTCGATTGGAGCATTATTTAAGAAACTACAGCCTATTTAAGGTTCTTCATATAAAAATCGAATTTTGAGTGAAAATAAAAGTGATCACAGATTTTCACTATTTTCTCGATTAGAGCGTTATTTAAGAAACTACAGCCGATTTAAGGTTTTCCATAAAAAAATCGATTTTTGAGTGAAAATAAAAGTGATCACAGATTTTCACTATTTTCTCGATTGGAGCATTATTTAAGAAACTACAGCCGATTTAAGGTTTTTCATATAAAAATCGATTTTTTAGTGAAAATAAAAGTGATCACAGATTTTCACTATTTTCTCGATCGGAGCCTTATTTAAGAAACTACAGCCGATTTATGGTTTTTCGTATAAAAATCGATTTTTAGTGGAAAATAAAAGTGATCACAGATTTTCACTATTTTCTCTATTGGAGCGTTATTTAAGAAACTACAGCCTATTTAAGGTTCTTCATATAAAAATCGAATTTTGAGTGAAAATAAAAGTGATCACAGATTTTCACTATTTTCTCGATTAGAGCGTTATTTAAGAAACTACAGCCGATTTAAGGTTTTCCATAAAAAAATCGAATTTTGAGTGAAAATAAAAGTGATCACAGATTTTCACTATTTTCTCGATTGGAGCGTTATTTATGAAACTACAGCCTATTTAAGGTTCTTCATATAAAAATCGAATTTTGAGTGAAAATAAAAGTGATCACAGATTTTCACTATTTTCTCGATTGGAGCGTTATTTAAGAAACTATAGCCGATTTAAGGTTCTCCATATAAATATCGATTTTTGAGTGAAAATAAAAGTGATCACAGATTTTCACTATTTTCTCGATCGGAGCCTTATTTAAGAAACTACAGCCGATTTATGGTTTTTCGTATAAAAATCGATTTTTATTGGAAAATAAAAGTGATTACAGATTTTTACTATTTTCTCGATTGGAGCCTTATTTAAGAAACTACAGTCGATTTAAGGTTTTTCATATAAATATCGATTTTTGAGTGAAAATAAAAGTGATCACAGATTTTCACTATTTTCTCGATCGGAGCCTTATTTAAGAAACTACAGCCGATTTAAAGTTTTTCATATAAAAATCGATATTTCATGGAAAATAAAAGTGATCACAGATTTTCACTATTTTCTCGATTGGAGCGTTATTTAAGAAACTACAGCCAATTTAAGGTTTTTCATATAAATATCGATTTTTGAGTGAAAATAAAAGTGATCACAGATTTTCACTATTTTCTCGATTGGAGCCTTATTTAAGAAACTACTGTCGATTTAAGGTTTTTCATATAAAAATCGATTTTTCATGGAAAATAAAAATGATCACAGATTTTCACTATTTTCTCGATTAGAGCCTTATTTAAGAAACTACAGCCGATTTAAAGTTTTTCATATAAAAATCGATATTTCATGGAAAACAAAAGTGATCACAGATTTTCACTATTTTCTCGATTGGAGCGTTATTTAAGAAACTACAGCCGATTTAAGGTTTTTCAAATAAAAATCGATTTTTAATGGAAATAAAAGTGATCCCAGATTTTCACTATTTTCTCGATTGGAGCGTTATTTAAAAAACTACAACCGATTTAAGGTTTTTCAAATAAAAATCGATTTTTGGGTGAAATTAAAAGTGATCACAGATTTTCACTATTTTCTCGACAGCCGATTTAAGGTTTTTCATATAAAAATTGATTTTTAGTGGAAAATAAAAGTGATCACAGATTTTCACTATTTTCTCGATTGGAGCCTTATTTAAGAAACTACGGCTGATTTAAGGTTTTTCATATAAAAATCGATTTTTGAGTGAAAATAAAAGTGATCACAGATTTTCACTATTTTCTCGATTGGAGCGTTATTTAAGAAACTACAGCCGATTTATGGTGTTTCATATAAAAATCGATTTTTAGTGGAAAATAAAAGTGATCACAGATTTTCACTATTTTCTCGATTGGAACCTTATTTAAGAAACTACAGCCGATTTAAGGTTTTCCATATTAAAATCTATTTTTGAGTGAAAATAAAAGTGATCACAGATTTTCACTATTTTCTCGATTGAAGCGTTATTTAAGAAACTACAGCCGATTTAATGTTTTTCATATAAAAATTGATATTTCATGGAAAATAAAAGTGATCACAGATTTCCACTATTTTCTCGATTGGAGCCTTATTTAAGAAACTACAGCCGATTTAAGGTTTGAAAATAAAAGTGATCACAGATTTTCACTATTTTCTCGATTGGAGCGTTATTTAAGAAACTACAGCCGATTTAAGGTTTTCATATAAAAATCGATTTTTGAGTGAAAAAAAGTGATCACAGATTTTCACTATTTTCTCGATTGGAGCGTTATTTAAGAAACTTTAGCCGATTTAAGGTTTTTCATATAAAAATCGATTTTTAATGGAAAATAAAAGTGATCACAGATATTCACTATTTTCTCAATTAGAGCATTATTTACGGAACTACAGCCGATTTAAAGTTTTTCATATAAAAATCGATTTTTAATGGAAAATAAAAGTGATCATAGATTTTCACTATCTTCTCGATTGGAGCGTTATTTAAGAAACTACAGCCGATTTAAAGTTTTTCATATAAAAATCGATTTTTGAGTGAAAATAAAAGTGATCACAGATTTTTACTATTTTCTCGTTTGGAGCGTTATTTAAGAAACTACAGCCGATTTTAGGTTTTTCATATAAAAATCGATATTTCATGGAAAGTAAAAGTGATAACAGATTTTCACTTTCTCGATTGGAGCGTTATTTGAGAAACTACAGCCGATTTAAAGTTTTTCATATAAAAATCGTTTATTGAGTGAAAATAAAAGTGATCACAAATTTTTACTTTTTTCTCAATTAGAGCTTTATTGGTGGAAAATAAAATGAAATCCACAATTTTTAATTCACATTCTTTATTAATTTTATTTTTATTTACAAATCTAACTAGAATAAATAATAAAAATATTTAATTAACAAATAGATTTTAAAGATTTTGCTTAAGCATTAAATAACTTTTGTTGTTGTTTTTGTTTAGATTTGAGCATTAATTATTTCAATTAAACTATTAAAGACTAGGAATTTACACTTTCGGGTGTAGTTTGTTAGACCTCAGGGGACTTATTATGATTCACCAGTTTTTTCCTTTAATTGAGCCTGTAATTGTTTTACCATTTCTCCATTGTTGTTGTGTCTTTGAAAGAAGGCATTTATTGAACTCATGGAACGATATTCCAAATTATCGCGTACATTGCAATCAACGCTGATACTTTGATGACGTCCCAGGGGATTGCGAGTTTTACTGTCATTATATTTTTCCAACAAATGTAAGAGACAATCTTTGGTATTGTTGGCGGCCTCTTCTAGGTTAACGCTTTGATGGGTGTCGGGCAGGCCTATAGGTACATCACGACTCATTTGATTGATACGGAATTTGGCTCTTCTTATGCTGGCCGCTTCCTGGATTTTGTGATCATTAGAAGTTTTGGTATTTTGCGTTGAAATAGTGCTGACTGAGGACTTTTTGGTAGTTGTGGAGGAACTGCTGGTGGCTGTCGATTTATTGGACCAGCTGTTGGTATTTAGCTTGGGTGTCTCTTCTATGGATTGCTGCAGACGCCAGCTTAAAGTACTAGTCCGACTTTTGCCGGGATTTAAATTACTAAAGAAATTGCTAGAATTCGTGGATGTTGTAGTTGTCATTGAACTCTCCACAGTTTTGCTGGAGGTAGTAGCAGTGTTGCTGGTTTTATGGCTGCTAATTTTAGAAGACTTAACTTCATTACTAGTGTCTTTTGTTTTCGAAGTAGGTGTTTTTGTGCTAGTTTTCTTTTCAGCCCCCGTTTCTTTGGTTTTCTTTATCTTCTTCTCCTCTTTGTCTTGTTTTTCTTCTTCAACCTGTTGTTTTTGCACATCTTTGCTGAATTTATTATTAATTTCCGCCAACATTAACAAATGATCGGAAAGTTTTTTAATCTCATCCGCTAAATTAACACGCTCTCCTGAAGATCTTCTGCCCAATAAACAATTTGTATCCGAATTTCTACGATCGAATGTATGAAGATACGATTTCAAAGAACGTTGTTGTAAATTCATGCTGCTGCCATTAAATTCATCCACTTTACTGCCGAAAGGATAACCGAAATTCAGATTTTGCATAGACGGTGTTGGAGTGGCTGTGCCGCTGGATGCAGGGAAAAGTTTTTCCTTCGACTCATTAATGGGTGTAGGAGGTTCCTCTTCTTCGACGATTTCAGAGAAATGAGCAGTTTCATCATCGGTTACGGTGGCCAGTGACTCACAAGGCGATGGTGAACAGACTGCATGGGGAAAAAAGATGTAAAGAAGTAGCATTAGTAAATTATATTTAAAACTTCAAAAAAACGTGTGTTTGTTTCAAAGCTTTAATAGCTTTTATACTAAATTTAGACAATAGCTTTTATACGTAGGAAAGGACACTTTTACAAAGGATATATTTAAGCAACATTTAATTTTAAATGATATTTTAAGTGAAAAATACATTAAAAGAGATTATAATACAGAGAGAAAAAGTGATAAAGAAATAGATTTTTTTAAATTATAATTTTTGATAGAAACTCAATTTATATATTAAGTGCCAAATAAATTGTCTGCAAAACGTTCTTGATCATTCGTGAATAGAACTAGAAAAGAACTAGAACAGAACTAGAACAGAACTAGAACAGAACTAGAACAGAACTAGAACAGAACTAGAACAGAACTAGAACAGAACTAGAACAGAAC
>NC_060954.1:1978276-1980236 GCF_022045245.1 Lucilia cuprina | reverse complement strand
TCAGTTCTAGTTCAGTTCTAGTTCAGTTCTAGTTCAGTTCTAGTTCTAGTTCTGTTCTAGTTCTGTTCTAGTTCTGTTCTAGTTCTGTTCTAGTTCTGTTCTAGTTCTTTTCTAGTTATGTTCTAGTTCGGTTCTAGTTCGGTTCTAGTTCTGTTCTAGTTCTGTTCTAGTTCTGTTCTAGTTCTGTTCTAGTTCTGTTCTAGTTTTGTTCTAGTTCTGTTCATGTCGACATGAAAAATAATGTCATTTATGTATTTATGTATGTATGTATGTATATATGTAGGTATTTAGCTAAAAACAAAAATGGTGAAGGGTATAAAGTACTCGTCTTAGCCTTGTGTTTAATTCGTACTTGTTGTTTTTAACTTATTTTTTTTATGTATATGTTTTTATATAAAATGAATGTGTATGAATATTGCTGTTCCTCTTACTATATAAAATACTTGTAAGCTGTTTTTAAGCGCCTTAAGCATAAATATACTGATATCACTTCTGTGTCACATACAAAAAGGAAAATAATAACAAAAAAGAAATAAAATCAAAAAGGCTATAAAACACATCAACAACAGTAACAAAAAACCAGCCATAACGACAGATCCTTATGATTGCAACATTATTATGAAATGAAACTCACCAGCAACAGCTACTACAACAACTACGATAGACTCTTGCAATAAAAACAAAAATATTAAGAAAAAATACTGTGCAAACCAACAACATTTAATACTGTGAACAAAAAAAAACATGTATTTGTATTTAACGTTATGAAAGGACACTGATTGCAACAAGGATTTATTCTCTACATATTTTTCCTACAATTTTGTTTTTTTTCAAAAGGTTTCTTTCAATTTGTTGCTTATTTCAAGCTAAAATACACTGAAAAATTAAAGTTTTATTTTAAATATCGAAGTACTTTTGATATTCTATTGGCCGAAAATAAAACTTTCATTATCCTTTTCCTGTTCTCAGTGTATTTGTTTGTCTCTGGCTCTGGTTATTTTGCTTTCATATTATCACACCTACAGGCACACAAAGTTATTCTCTCATATTTATCTTCTTATATGTGTTTGATCTGTTTTTTTTTTTTTTTTTTGTTCATTTTTATTTTTCATAGTAAAATGGAGTCCTTTTTGTTCTGTGTATGTGTGTTTACATAAAATCTAAGTATTTTCAATAATAATTTTCTTTATCACACTTTCTATTTGTTTGTTTATGTTTTTATTTTATGTTGTTGTTAATCTTCAAAATCATTTATTTTTTTTTTATATTTTATCTCTACTGTATTCAAGTTTATAAACATACTTGTATACAAATTGCTACACAAATACTTCTGCAACATAATCTCTAAATAATAAATTCGTTCTAATAAAATCTAAAAAAAATCTGAATAATATCTTAAATGAAAAAAAGAAAACATAATTTCAAAAAATCTAAACAAAAACTAAATGAGCCAAACAAAGAAAAGCAAAAACAGTTACAAATAAACACTTTGCATTAGGGTCAAAAGGAAAGTTTTTGTTTTCCTCTCGTTTCAAGGTAAGATGAGCTTAATACTTAATAAAGTGTTTTCAACATCTAAACAATCTTTAAAAAGCACACTATTTGCAGCAAAATAAAATGCACAAAATTCTAAAAAAATAAACACAAAAAAATATTTTACTTACATTTACATGAATTCATTACATTGTACCCAGAAAATTGTCTGTAAAAAGAGAAAAAGTTTTATGGTTTTAAAAGGCTTTTTGATAAAAATATTAATTAAGTATAAAATAAAAGAAATAAGAGAAATATTTAAAAATTACTCATGAGATTATTTTAGAACATCTCTAAGTAGTTCAGTTCTAGTTCTATCCTAGTTACGTTCTAGTTCTGTTCTAGTTCTGTTCTAGTTCTGTTCTAGTTCTGTTCTAGTTCTGTTCTAGTTCTGTTCTAGTTCTGTTCTAGTTCTGTTCTAGTTCTG
>NC_060954.1:1945144-1978176 GCF_022045245.1 Lucilia cuprina | reverse complement strand
ACTAGAACTGAACTAGAACTGAACTAGAACTGAACTAGAACTGAACTAGAACTGAACTAGAACTGAACTAAAACTGAACTAGAACTGAACTAGAACTGAAATAGAACTTGAACTTTAAAAAATATTTAAAATATTTTCTAAATTGAATATAATTTATTAAAGTTTTTAAGAAATCTATGTAAGTAAAACTTTGACCAATAATTATCTAAAAAATTATTAATTAAAAAATAATATTTTTAAGATCTTGCCACAGTTACGCCATCTCTGCTTTAAGTTGTTAAATAGTTTATATTTAAAAAGTGTTATCCTTGTATTTTATATATTTTATACCCTGCTTTAAATATATAAACACTATTGAATTATAAGCTCTAAAACAATAGTAAAGTAAATTTTTAAATATAAAGAGAAAAGCCAAAAATAATATTTAAAAATTTACTTGAACAAAAACACCAACACAATGCAAACAAAAATATTGAACAACATTTTATCGTCCTATAGGAAAAAAGGATAAAATTTTGTTTAATATAAGAACACTATTAATGGAAGACCACAAACTATTCTCTTATATTTTGTACAAAGTTATATTAAAATATGTTTTTAAAAGAGTTTAATTATAAAACAATATTATTAGAAAAAACAAAAAAACAAAAACTATTTAATGTTTTAATTTTTTTTATCTTTTAAATTTAAATTCTATAGAGTAGAAGGTGGTGAACTATTCGATCGTGTAGTGGATGATGAATTCGTTTTAACGGAACGTGTTTGTGTTGTCTTCATACGTCAGGTGTGTGAGGCCATGGAATTTATACATCGCAATAATATTTTACATTTAGATTTGAAACCAGAGAATATTTTGTGTTTAACCCAAGAGGGTAATCGCATTAAAATCATAGACTTTGGTTTGGCAAGAAAATTTGATCCAGACAAAAAACTACAGGTATGTTAACAATAGCTTTGTAAGACCTACATACATATGTTTTTTCTTGTAAAATGTTGTTGTTATTGTTGTTTTAATCTTATTAACATATTTTGTAATAAACACCTTGTTAATTACACACTTGTGTGCGGAATATTTTTGTTGAGTATTTAATTTGATTTTAATGTCTATTTTTTTTAAAGAAAGTCATAAAGAGAATGTTGTTTCCTTGAGTTTTGTGTTGAAACTACAATATTTCCATAGTTCATTGTACATGTGAATTTAATTTGTATTTTTAATTTCATTTTATTTCTTTATTCACATACATACATACTTATATACATATATTCATCTATAAAAAGCTAATTAAAAAGTTTCAATTCTTTGTATTACAAGAAGGGGTGTCTTATAGAAATTTCTATAAGCATAACCCAGCAAAATGTTTTGTTATAAGAAAATATGTCTTACTCTAACAATTATAAACAAAATATTCAAATAAAACAAAAAAAGCTTTCCTTGTTAAATTGTTAAGCAAACGCGTTCAGTTCATTTAGTTCAGTTTTTTAAGTTAGTTTTATTTTTTTACTTTATTTTTGTTCCTCCCTAATATTTTGTTTATAATTTTTTTTATTGTAAGCTTTCTTTTTATTATGTTCAAGGGTGTTAAACAAAAAACTTCTTGTCTTATTAACAATAAGAACTGAATTAAACATTTTTTTGGGGTTAACTTTCTTCGATGAAAGAGATACCAGTTTAGGGAAACTTTAAATTGAAATACACCAAATAAAGATTAATTAAAAGCACAAAAACTTATAAAACTGTTAAAGCTTTCTTATTTAATGAAAAATCTTTAAACTTCTAAAAGAAATACTTTTTAAGTCTTAAAATTTTTATAATTTTTTTATTTTTTTTATGACTTTCAGCTGTTTAAAACTTAAAGCTTCAGGCTTTTTAGAAGCTTTAAACCTTTAAGACGTTTTAAGTTAATTTAAAGCTTTTTAAAAACTAAAAGCTCTTTTCACCTTTTTAAATTATTACAAAATTCTATATAATTTATCTTAAAACGTTTTCTAAACTTAGACCTTTTTTAAATCATATTCTATTTTCATACCTAAATAAAGCTATTTTGCTTGTTTGAACTTTTTTAAACTTTAAACTTATTAAAAGCTTTTGATATTTCTAAAGCTTTTTTTGAAAACATTTAAGCTTTTTTAAATATTTGAATTTTAAATACTTTAAGCGTTTCCAATGCTTTAAGCTATTCTAAAACTTTCAGCTTTATAAATCTTAAAAGCTTATTCTAAACTTTAATCATTTTGTAATTTTTAAACTTTGAACTTTATTATGTTTTTTTAAAAGCCTCAAGTTTTTGAAAGATTTTAATTTTTTTAAGATTGTGGAAACATATAAGCTTTTTGAAAGTTTATTGTAAATTTGCCAAAATTTTTCCAAGCTTAAAGCTTTAAACTTTTTTAAGCTTTTGGACATTTAAAACTTTTAAGTTTTGTAATTTTTAATATCTTTTAAAGCTTTAACCTATTTTGAGGGTTTTGGAAGCTTTTTTAAAGCTTTAAGAATTTTTTGAGACTTTTGGAAGCTTTTGTAAAATTTTAAGCATTTTTTGAGTCTTTTGGCTCAAAAAGCTTTAAGCTTTTTTTCTAAAGCTTTTAGTTTTTCTTGAAACGTTAGCCTTTTTATAGTTTAAAGCTTATTCCAACTTTAAAATTTCAAAGATCATTTCAAGCTTTAAACTTTTTTGGGACATCAAATTATAAAACATTTTTAAGTCTTTCATAAGCTTTTTTGGTTTTAGCCATTCTATTGGTTAAAGCTTTCTTACTCTTACAAATTTAAAAAATTTTAAGCTTTCCAAAGATTGATTCTTTTTATGGCTGTACATAAAACATAAAGCTTCAAACTTTATATTAGTTTTTTTTCTAAGAATTAAGTTATACAAAGCTTTTAAGTTTAAAGCTTTCTAAAATGTTAAGAGTTAGCATTCAAGAAAGCTTTAATAATGTTTTAATATGTCCAACTAATAAAAAATAATTGTAAGCCTTATTAAAGCTTTCATATTCTCAAAGCTTTCAGCTCTCTATTTGTAATTCTAAGTTTTAAGATTGTTAAATAAATGATATTTAAAACGTTTATTACTTTTACACTAAAGTTTTGTAACTTTAGCTTCAAGCTTTGTAACTTGTCAAGCTTTAAGCTTAATTTGTGTTTTTTTCAATCTATTCTTACAGAGCTTAAAGCTTTTTAGGTAACAAAAATCCGATAAAGTTTACAAGTTTCACTTCAGCTAAAGGCAGCTTTTATATTCATTTATATTTCATTTCTTTTAAAGCTCCTTTCAGCATAACATCCCCACTGCTGGGGTAGCAACTTTTAATCTCAACTTTATTTCAAGTTAATTTTCTTTTTGAAATTGCAACAATTAAAATTTAATTCTCTTTGTTTTTTAATACATATGAAAATATAACACAAAAGAACTTATATTTCTATGTACAACATTTTCCCCCTCCCATCTTCTCTTTTTGCAGATTCTATTTGGCACACCGGAGTTTGTAGCACCAGAAGTAGTTAATTTTGATAGTATATCGTATGCCACTGACATGTGGAGTGTGGGTGTCATAACTTATGTGCTGTAAGTACAATTTTTTTTGTTATATTTTTAAATAAAAATTAAATTGTTTAATTAAAATTAAAACCAAAATTTAATAAACCTTAACATAGTTTAATTAAAAACACCTTAAATTTTATTTATTTTTTTTTGGTTTAAGTTTAAGTGAGTGAGAGAAACGATTAAGAAAAGAAAACAATTAAAATCACAGTGTTTGTAGCAACTAATTAAAAAGTTGCCTTAATTAATCCCTAAAGAAATCAAACTGACTGCATGTTACTGGTTAATAGTTTGGCATTCTTTTTGGGGATTTTTCTCTTACCTCAGATATCAAATTGTTTTCTTTTTAGTCTTATGTGAATTTAGGTTTATGCTTAAAGACATTTAATTAATTTTTCTCTTAATTTTGTATTGTTATTTGTATTTTTTCTTACATTTTCTTATTTTTTCTTTTTATTTTCATATAAATGTGAACTATTTCCGCCAAATACCAACACACAATTTTCGTTATTGTTTGGTACTTTAACCCCCTGCTCGACGTCATGTTTTTTGTTTTTCCTTTTTGGATTGGAATGACTATTACTAAAAATGACTTAACAACAATTACTACAATACAAAATGGTTGAATGAACGAACGAATAAATGAACATATAACATCAACAATTACAACCTTGTTATATGTATACAACAACTACAACAACATTATAATTATAACCTCCTCTATAACATGTTTAAACCACCTCCGCCAACAACGACAACAACAACTACTACTACTTGGTCTTGCAACAACAATTTTGCTTCATTTAACTTGGTTACCAAAACCATACATGAAAATGAAAATGAAACAACCGACCCACCAACTAACCAACCAACCAACCATTATCATCCACAAATGCTTTTGTTTCTTTACCCTCTTCACGCTTCCTTTATATCCTGTATTTCTAAACCTAACAACAGCATCTCTGGCTTGTCGCCCTTTATGGGTGAAACTGACATCGAAACAATGGCAAATGTAACAATTGCCAAGTATGATTTTGAAGATGAAT
This sequence comes from Lucilia cuprina, assembly GCF_022045245.1. Lineage (NCBI taxonomy): Eukaryota > Metazoa > Arthropoda > Insecta > Diptera > Calliphoridae > Lucilia > Lucilia cuprina. The sequence continues at coordinate 1,973,591 of NC_060954.1, read as the reverse complement.
CCTTTGCCAATGTATCGCCTGAAGGTATTGATTTCATATCAAAACTATTAGTAAAAGACTTGAGGTGAGTGTAAAGCTTTTATAGCTTTTTTAATGTTTGCTGACTATGTATTCGGTTAATTAATTAACACAACTTCTCTCTCTCTCGATTTTAGCACCCGCATGACAGCTGCCCAATGTTTGAAACATAAATGGTTACAGAGACGTCCTAAAAGTCCGCCCAAAATTGCGCCGAAACCTTTAAATATACCACCGGCCCAATTAAAAGCTAGCACCCCTTCACCTATACCTCCAAATATTGATAACGATGATAGTTCAGGGTCGTTGACTCATGATAATGAAGAAGAGGAATTTTCGGGGGTAAGTTTTTCAAATATGTAAAGCTTTGTCAAAGTTTTTTCTTTAATTTGATTTAAAAAGTTCTAACGAAAGCTTTTGATATAAGTTAAAAAATGATTCATAAAAAGCTTTATTTTTAAAAAGAGCTTTATTTTTAAAAAGATTTTTATACAAATATATAAAAGATTTTAATAAAAACAGGTTTTTCAAGTTTTATTAAAAGCTCTTGAAGCTTTGTCGATTTTTTTGCTTTAAAAATTATTTACTTACAAAAAGCTTTTTTTATTTTTCGTAAAAGATATCCAAAGCTTTTAATAGTTTTTAATAGAGATTTTCATAAAAAGAGTTTTTTACGTTGTATTAAAAGCATCTTGAAGCTTCATCGATGTTTTTGCTTTATTTTGTGAAAATACTTTTGTTTTTGAAAAGCTTTTCATACCAAACTTTAAAAAAAACTTTAAAGGAGAAACTTATAAAAGCTTTACACAAAGTAGGCTTTTTTAAAACAGCTTTGTTGAAGTTTTCTATTCAACTATTTGAAAACTTTTTCAAAAGCTTGTTTAGAGAAAAAGCTTTTAAAAGAACTCTGGTTTTATGAAAATAAACATTTCATATTTTTTTTAAAGCTTTTGATTAAACTTTTACTAAAAAGATCTTTACAGAAAGTTTTACAGAAAAAGAACTTTGTTAAAAACTCAAAAAGCTCTTCAAATATTTAGTTTTAAATATGCCTTTAATATAAACTTTTTTTAAATATTACAAAAACTTTTTCCAAAAAGAGCTTTGCAGAAAACAAGTTTCTCTAGAGTCCCGTAAGATGTATTTTTCCAGAAAGATATTTATAGAAAATGACTTTATTCAAAAAGCTTTTTATAAGAGATAAAACATACATTGTAAAAAGAATCATAAAAATCTTTGAAAAGCTTAAAAACAAAACTTTAACCAAAAATCATTGATTTCATCAAACACTCCATAAAAAAGTTTTAATCCTTTTCTAAGGATTAAAGACAAGAGCTTTTCACAAAAATTCTTACATTTTTATAAAATTTAATGTAATTAGAGTTAATTTTAATTGAATGAATGAAGGCTTTTAAAAAAAGCTAAAATTTATTTAATTTAAGTTCAGATAACAAAATAAAGCTTTTTACTTTAAACTTTAATCAACCATATTACATTGTAAGCCGTTCATTGACTGACAAAAATGTCTTTCTTTACAAAATCCTTAGATGAATATTTTCCTTAACACAGCGATTCAAAGATTTTGAAGGCTTTTGTTAAAATTTCTCACTTATTGTCCGGAAAACACAACATACTATTGCAACATGTATTTTAATTAAAGAAATGAAAAAAATTGTATAATAAAACTTGCCGCTTGTGAGAAAAAAACTTTTTATAACTCGCAGACATGTCTTAAAGAATAATAGATGTTGTCTTAATAGTTTTCATTTTTTTATGTTTTTTTTTTTATCCTCTTTTTCATATTCCTTGGCATATTCAACTTTAACTTGTGTGTAGACAAAGGAATTGGATACAACAAAGGATAATCTTAAAAATTTTATAGAACGCTGGGAGGAACATCCCAATAGTCCGTATGTGTTTGATGTCGAGGGAAATGTAATTGCGCCGCTAAACGAAACTGAATATAAACAGCCCCATGGTGCTGATAGTATATCATCGTCAAGAGGTGAGTACTGTTGTTTAATGACAGAAAACATTACAACAACAACAACTACACCTAAAATAACAACAACAGCCACACTAACAAAAGCTACAACAAAAACACAGTCCAACAGTCTATCTGCAGCCACTGAACGGAGACAACAACAGCAACAACAATTAATAAGAAGCAAATAAATAATACTAGCAACATCAAACTTTAAAAGCTTTTAAACCTAATTTTCAATTTAAAGAAAATTAAAACAAATTTTTGACTTTGGTTTGTGTGAAAATATTGGTTGCAACACGAATTTTGTTGTTAACATTTAAATAATTATTTGTTACTTAAGACCAAGTTTAAATTTGGGCAAAAAACATTGTTTCTTTTTTTTTTTTAATTTTTACTTACAAAATTTCTTTACTAATCCCAATTACAACTTCTTTTGTATTTATATATTTTTATTAATTTTTGTATATTTTTTTTTACTTTTATGTCTTACATTTTATTGTACTGTGATAAGTATTTGTTGTTTTCTTTACTGGTCAGAAAAACAAAACTACTACTAAGAAATTAATAAAAAATATCATAGATTTTTTAACCTCTTTCTTTAACACTTGTTTATTTGTGTCTTTTATACCAAAAAAAATCAGTTTACATATTCTAGCAAAAGACAAAAAAGAGAACATGAAAAATATATCATGATGTATTTTATAAATATATTTTTTTTCGTGAACTTTTCATATAAAGACATGGTACACGGGGAACTCTACATCCATAATTTAGTAATTAAATATGTATTTGTCACTAAAAAAAAGCTTTTACTGAAACTGAAGTGAAAGCTTTTTTGAAAATTTTCAGTTCTAATTTAGTTCTAGTTCAATTCTTGTTCAGTTCTAGTTCAGTTCTAGTTCAGTTCTAGTTCAGTTCTAGTTCAGTTCTAGTTCAGTTCTAGTTCAGTTCTAGTTCAGTTCTAGTTCAGTTCTAGTTCAGTTCTAGTTCAGTTCTTGTTCAGTTCTAGTTCAGTTCTAGTTCAGTTCTAGTTCAGTTCTAGTTCAGTTCTAGTTCAGTTCTAGTTAAGTTCTAGTTCAGTTGTAGTTCAGTTCTAGTTTAGTACTAGTTCAGTAACCCATTCCTGTCTTTGATAAAATGCAGTTTAATATTTTTATTTAAAACGTTAGAAAAAATTCTTACGTTTGGTTATAAATGGAGTCAACAGCAAGGAAAAATTTAATAAAAATTTACATTTTTCTAAAAGGTAGAAAACGAACAATTTACTTGTTCTAAGGACATGTTGTTTTTAATTAAAAATATTTTTAAGAGAAAGTGTTACAAATTGAAATGTAAAATGATTTTCCTAAAAATCTGTTAAAGTTGTTAAATAAAAAAATATTGTTTATGTAAAAGTTGTTCAATTTAAATTAATATTAAATTTTCACTAGCACAATTTGAAGCTATTAAATTTAAGTGTTCGATGTGGAAAATTTTTTTATTAAAGATAAATTGTTTTGTTAAGCATTTTTTTGTAACTTATTTAAACGAATTTATTAAGTTTTTATGGAATGTTGTGAAAAAGTTTGAGTGTTTTTCTTGTAGATTTTCTTTTGCATTAGAAAATGTATAAACTTCATTTTCTATAACTTTGAACTTTTATTTTCAATATTTTTTTATGTTTCTTCTTGCTGTTTTATTCTGTTTTTTTTTTTGCATAAACATTTCCTATAAGAAAAATAAATTTGTATTATTTTCTTTATACTAAGAACAAGAGAGAGTTGTAAAAATATTTATTTTATGGTTACAACTGGAAAAGTTTATTAAAATTAAATTAAACCTTAAGGATTTTCATTGAAAAAGAAAAATGAGAAAATATTGTTTTATAATTTTTGTAGTTTTAAAGAATGTGTATAACAATTGGGTCAAGGTTGTCATAAATTTTAAAGACGATCAATAGAAATGCAAGAAACCCAACAAATTTGTTGGTAATAAATCTTAAATCTAAAGCTTTTGCTTATTGTTAGAATAGTTTTGAAAATTAATACAATTTACTGGGTTATTTGTTAACAATTGCTCTGTTTAGAGTTTAATAAAAACTAAATTTGCATTTAAATTGAATTTGATTTTAAAGTAATTAAAATAATTTTATACAAATATTTTTTTATTTCTAACAAAATTTTTTTGCTTATGACTTACTTACACTTCAAATCGAACAATAATGCCATTTAAACTAAACAATCTAAATTGCCATTCACATACCAGCAATTAAATCATAAATTCTTGTGAAATTTGTTAAGAAAATGAAATTTTATCTTAATTATAGTTTTAAACTTAAACACAATTATTACTTTAAATGAACTTTTTCTTTACTCTTCAAATTTACACTCTTTTCTTCAAACTTTTTCTTTTAGTTTTAATTCTTTTCCTTAACACTTCTCTTTTATTGTTATTTTCCATAAATTCTATGCGTATCACCATAAACGGACCAAATCTTATAGACACATTTAAAGCAAAATTTATAATTTTCTTTAATTTTTCTGCCACAATTTTGAAACACATAACGGAAGTAGAACTTTTAAGCTTAACCCACAGATAACTAATAAATACTCCAGACCTTTTGCAGACCTACAATTACTGAATTATTTATACAAATTGTATAAAAACAAAGAGAGAATGAAAAAAAAGAGAACATTAAAAAAGCTTGAATTAAAGTTTAAGTAACAAAGCCTTCGACACTAAACTCTACACAAGCTCTTTGCCTTGCATATATTGTCTCCCAGATAAACAATTAATAAAAGCTTAATTAAATGAAAGTTTTGAAAAAGCTTTTTTGTATGGATTTTTTAAATAATGTTTAGATTTTGGAATTCAGGGTTTTATTTCTACATAAATTGTCTCCCAGAGAAACAATTAATTAAAGCTAATGAATGTGTTGAGAAAGCTTTTTTGTTTGGATTTTTTAAATAATTTTTAGATTTTTGAATTGCAGTGTTTTTGTAGAAATAAAAGCTATTAATTGAATACCATAACTCTGCTATTCTGTGACGCAATTAAGCTTCTAACAGCTTTTAGCAATAAAACAGCTTATAATGTTTCTTAATTAAAATACAAAAATATTACAAAAAATATTTCTTTAAAACAAATTCTTAAAATCTCTTAAAAGTTCTTTGGAAAAACTAACAAAAGCCATTTATTAAAAGCTCTTAAACATTTCTTTACTAAAAGATCTGATTACCAGTTTTCTAATGTGTTTTGCTAACAAGGTTTTGTAAATTTATAAAAGCTCTCTTTGGCAAAATTAAACGCCTCAGGAGCAAAGCTTAAATAAGCTTTTTAACAAAACTTCATAGGTTTCTAATGAAAGCTTTAAAAAGCATTTCAATAAGCTTCAAAAACAGCAAACGCCTCAAGAGGATTTTTACAAAAAATTTAAATAAGCTTTTTAACAAAACTTCAAAGATTTCTAAAGAAAGCTTTAAAAAGTTATTCAAACAAAAATTAATAAAAAACAATAAAGCTTTTTAACAAAACCATTGTAAAGAAATGTTAAGCATTTTACAAGCCCATTTTAAAACTTAAAAAAACTTGTCAACAAAAGATTTTTAAAAGCTATTTAAGGAAAATTTAAAGACTTTTAACAAAATATTTTTAAAAGCTTCAAAAAGCTTTTTAAGTAAAATGTAAATACTTTAAATTAATTTCTTTTAACAAAAGCTTTTCAAGAAAATATTTTTAAAAGCTTGAAAAATTAAAAAAAAATAAATACTTTTAACAAAAGCTTAACAAAGTATTAATAAGCTTTTTAACAAATATTAATAAAATAAAGTATTTTAAAAGTTCTTTCACAAACTTATTTTTACAAAATTTTAAACAGCAAAATGCTCTCTATAAAAAGCTTTTTGTTTAAAATCTTTAAAAAAAAGATGTTTAGTAAAAAGTTTAAAAAAGACTTTTAACAGAAGCTCGAAGTATTTTATCAAAAAGCTTAAGACAACATTTTCGAAAAAGCTTCTCTTTTTAATTAAGGTTTAAAACAATTGAAGCTTTTTAACAAAATATTAAAAGTTTTCGGAAGAAATACTAAAAGTTTTCAAATTAATCATTGAAAAGCTTTCTAAAAAATATTAAAAACTTTCTAATGACTCATTAAAAGTTTTCTAACGAAAGATTAAAAGCTTTAATTATTATTATAAAACAATTGAAAATTTTAGTTGAAATTGTTGAAAACATTTTCAAGAAGAGCTTGTGCATTTCTTCAATAAATATAAAAGCTTTTTATAAAAAGCTTACAATATTAAAATTCTCTAAAAGCTTTTCTTGTTGGCCCTAGTTTATTTTATATATTTTATATATTTTATACCCTACTTTTAGTGCTTTTTACAAGGATTTTTCAAACAAATAGAAACGAAAACAATAAAAAAACTTTAAAAGCTCATTCTTACAATTCCTGGACGACACACATCATTTTCTGATATTCATACGCCGCATATAATTGTATAATCAAATGATGCTGCAACGAATTCATAATTTCCACTTCACGTTCAACATTACGACGATCTTCACGCTTAGGTATGGGTACAAATTTGGCCGCCAATTTTAAATTGTTACTCTTATCCTGGCATTTATAAACTGTGCCAAATTTGCCTCTGAAAAAATGGGAATGAAATTTATAAGAATGAACGTTTTTTTTCTTTTTTCTCTTAAACATTAAAAGCTTTATAAAACTTAAAACTCACCTGCCCACTTCGCCCAGTATTTCATATAGTTCATTGGCATCTACTCCTCTCTGTATGGTTACATCTCTATAGGGAAAAGCTGGTTCTAATTCTATAAGTAAAAAAAGATAGATGAATTAAAAATTTATATTTTTTGTTAAAATTTTTAATAAAATTTATTGAATAATTAGCTTTTTGCAAATCCCCAAAAATATCTTTTTAAATCTACTAATTGTTCAATAATAAATCATTCGAAAAGCCATTTTAGTACTTATTAGTGGTGGTAGTCTTTTTTGGCTTTACAAATTCTTAATGCCAAATATTTTGCCACCAAATTATCTATTATCTTTGAATCTTTTCAATAGAATTCCTTTTGCTAACAGTGGCTGATAGTTGTGGGTCTGTTGGCAATTGCCAATTAATAGAGACGTTTAACGTAAGAAATTAATCAAAAATATTTTAGTAATTATAAAGAGGAGTGAGTACATCAGTAGCAGCAGCAACAGCAAGATAATGATAAACTGTTTTTTTTTGTTTTTTTTTTTTTTTGCTAAGTATGTGTTTAAATGAACTATGAGGAATTTATTAAATTAGACAGGTGTTTTATAAATATTTTTTGTTAAATGTTTTTTCATGTTTATTGATTTGTTTTTGTTGAGGTAAAATGATTAATGAATTTTAACAAATTATAAGATTAAACTTAAATTTGTTTTATGAAAGCTTATAATAATTTGTCTTTGATTAAATATATAACAACATTTACGGGGAAGAATGGAGCTTTTTTTTTAATACAAAATTTTTTTGAGGGATTTTTTTTGTCACGTGACTGACGACTAAAGGAAATCTTATTTAATATTCTTTTAGCCTATTGCTTCCTATTAACTATTTCTTATCTTAAAATATTTCTATTGTTTTTATCACTTAACTTCATCGCAATTTGTTTAACATTTCCCTTGCTATTTCCGTTTCATATTAAACACTTCGCTTTTATTCGCCCAAAAAATATTCTTAGCAAAAGTTTTTGCATGATTTTATTAAAGTTTTTGTTGGAGTTTGGTTTTATTTGTTTAACTTTTTTTTGTGCACTCTTAGATGAAGGAAAATTTTGTAGCTTTATTAATTACAATACGTGTAGCGAAATGTTTAAGACCAACAAGAGTTTAAGAAAGTGAACGAGAGTTTTAATGGATTTAGCCAATGTGGCAGCGGTGGCAAGAATAAGAGCAGCCAAGGGGAAAATTGTTAAATTCTACGGAAATAATCAAGCTTTGGTTAAAAAACCCTTTTTACAAAACTTTCTTAAAAAGCTTTTCTGCTTTCCTTAATAACGTTTAAGTTTTTATTAAGAATTTTTGAATTTTCTTTCTATGAAAAGCTTTTTTTCGGTTTTAGACAAAACTTCATGTTTGTACTAACAGTTGTGTGCTAATTATTTCTCCATCACTTTTTCTCTTTCACAACAATGAGAATGTTGAATATTCTTCGTTGCAAAATAAAACAAGCAAACAACTTTTAGCTAACAAATATTAAAATACTCTTATGAGTAATTTTCTTAAGAATTTCTTGACAGGTTGGTTGGTGTTAAGTAAATGAAAGAAAAAGTTTTAGATTTTTTTTACTCCATATAACAAAGATTTAGCATTAAAGTAAGAAAAGTAAAAAAAAAATAAACATAAAGTTAATCATAGACGTATGATTGATATTTATTTAAAAAATATCAAGTATACGCCACAGAACTTTAATTAGATAACGAATTATGTCTCAAGATTTTGTATTTAATAATTTGCATTTAAATTTCAAGTATTTTTATACAAATTTTAAATTAAATTTAATTAAATTTCTCAGGGCGTATGATTAATATTTATTTAAAAATATTAAGTAAACGCCTTCAAATTTTGTCATTTCTTTTTTTCAATAAAATCTATTGTTTCCGCTTTCATTCATAACTTTTAAACATAATTTTACAATTCATCAACTTATCTACACCTTTTTTTATAGAAACAAACTTTATAAAAACTTTTCTTCTACCGCTTCCTGTTAAGTCACGTGCCACTTTATGAATTTTAAATCGAGAAAAAAAATATTTGTTTATAGTATTGTTAACAGCTGGTCAAAAGGTTTGTTTAAACAAACAAAAAAAGTTTATTTTTACATTTAAACAAAATCATAAACTTATAACAAAAAGCCTTTTAGTTAGTTTTAACAAAAAACCCTTTTGTCATAGAAATTACGTCATATATTTTAAAAAGGCAACAACCAAATCCTTTCAATAACTTTATAAACTTTTTAAAATGATTTCAATATGACTTTTTGTCTTCCTAACAAAACCTTAAGCCTTTACTGGCTTTATGCATATTTTTATAGGAAACTTATTTGTTTTAGAAATTTCTATTCATAAATAGTTTTATATAGAAGGTTATAACAATAAAATAACTGTTTCATAAAATTTTTTTAGTTTTATATATTTTTTTATCCTTTTGATTTTTCTATGTTTTTCTTTATGTACTATAAGTTTTACATAAAATCCTATACATTCCTTTTTTTATGAAAAATCACAAAATCACTGATTTAGCAAAATGTTAAAGAATCTTTTACATGTGTTTAAAACAATGCAGAATATTTTTTTCTTTCTGTTTATTAGCCAGCATAATAATATTAAATGGTTATGGTATAGAAAGTGTGATAAGAGTATAAAGTGTTATGGTCCTGAAAATATGAAGAGAAATAGAGATTAAATAGATAAAGTTTAAGAAAGCAAGAAATATCGTGTGGATTTTATTCTAACCATAGTCTAACTCTAAACAATAGTCTCTTAGATTATATACTATACAAAATACACCAGTCTGTAGACTAAAATATATGCCAGTCTATAGTTTGGTCTATAGTCTAGTGTATATAGAAGTCTATTGACTTGTTTAGTCTAGTCTATAGTCTAGTCTATAGTCTAGTCTATAGTCTAGTCTATAGTCTAGTCTATATTCTAGTCTATAGTCTAGTCTATAGTCTAGTCTATAGTCTAGTCTATAGTCTAGTCTATAGTCTAGTCTATAGTCTAGTCTATAGTCTAGTCTATAGTCTAGTCTATAGTCTAGTCTATAGTCTAGTCTATAGTCTAGTCTATAGTCTAGTCTATAGTCTAGTCTATAGTCTAGTCTATAGTCTAGTCTATAGTCTAGTCTATAGTCTAGTCTATAGTCTAGTCTATAGTCTAGTCTATAGTCTAGTCTATAGTCTAGTCTATAGTCTAGTCTATAGTCTAGTCTATAGTCTAGTCTATAGTCTAGTCTATAGTCTAGTCTATAGTCTAGTCTATAGTCTAGTCTATAGTCTAGTCTATAGTCTAGTCTATAGTCTAGTCTATAGTCTAGTCTATAGTCTAGTCTATAGTCTAGTCTATAGTCTAGTCTATAGTCTAGTCTATAGTCTAGTCTATAGTCTAGTCTATAGTCTAGTCTATAGTCTAGTCTATAGTCTAGTCTATAGTCTAGTCTATAGTCTAGTCTATAGTCTAGTCTATAGTCTAGTCTATAGTCTAGTCTATAGTCTAGTCTATAGTCTAGTCTATAGTCTAGTCTATAGTCTAGTCTATAGTCTAGTCTATAGTCTAGTCTATAGTCTAGTCTATAGTCTAGTCTATAGTCTAGTCTATAGTCTAGTCTATAGTCTAGTCTATAGTCTAGTCTATAGTCTAGTCTATAGTCTAGTCTATAGTCTAGTCTATAGTCTAGTCTATAGTCTAGTCTATAGTCTAGTCTATAGTCTAGTCTATAGTCTATAGTCTATAGTCTATAGTCTAGTCTATAGTCTATAGTCTAGTCTATAGTCTAGTCTATAGTCTAGTCTATAGTCTAGTCTATAGTCTAGTCTATAGTCTAGTCTATAGTCTAGTCTATAGTCTAGTCTATAGTCTAGTCTATAGTCTAGTCTATAGTCTAGTCTATAGTCTAGTCTATCTCTAGTTTAGTCGTCTCTAGTCTAGTCTATAGTCTAGTCTATAGTCTAGTCTATAGTCTAGTCTATAGTCTAGTCTATAGTCTAGTCTATAGTCTAGTCTATAGTCTAGTCTATAGTCTAGTCTATAGTCTAGTCTATAGTCTAGTCTATAGTCTAGTCTATAGTCTAGTCTATAGTCTAGTCTATAGTCTAGTCTATAGTCTAGTCTATAGTCTAGTCTATAGTCTAGTCTATAGTCTAGTCTATAGTCTAGTCTATAGTCTATAGTCTAGTCTATAGTCTATAGTCTAGTCTATAGTCTATAGTCTAGTCTATAGTCTAGTCTATAGTCTAGTCTATAGTCTAGTCTATAGTCTAGTCTATAGTCTAGTCTATAGTCTAGTCTATAGTCTAGTCTATAGTCTAATCTATAGTCTAGTCTATAGTCTAGTCTATAGTCTAGTCTATAGTCTAGTCTATAGTCTAGTCTATAGTCTAGTCTATAGTCTAGTCTATAGTCTAGTCTATAGTCTAGTCTATAGTCTAGTCTATAGTCTAGTCTATAGTCTAGTCTATAGTCTAGTCTATAGTCTAGTCTATAGTCTAGTCTATAGTCTAGTCTATAGTCTAGTCTATAGTCTAGTCTATAGTCTAGTCTATAGTCTAGTCTATAGTCTAGTCTATAGTCTAGTCTATAGTCTAGTCTATAGTCTAGTCTATAGTCTAGTCTATAGTCTAGTCTATAGTCTAGTCTATAGTCTAGTCTATAGTCTAGTCTATAGTCTATAGTCTAGTCTATAGTCTAGTCTATAGTCTAGTCTATAGTCTAGTCTATAGTCTAGTCTATAGTCTAGTCTATAGTCTAGTCTATAGTCTAGTCTATAGTCTAGTCTATAGTCTAGTCTATAGTCTAGTCTATAGTCTAGTCTATAGTCTAGTCTATAGTCTAGTCTATAGTCTAGTCTATAGTCTAGTCTATAGTCTAGTCTATAGTCTAGTCTATAGTCTATAGTCTAGTCTATAGTCTAGTCTATAGTCTAGTCTATAGTCTAGTCTATAGTCTAGTCTATAGTCTAGTCTATAGTCTAGTCTATAGTCTAGTCTATAGTCTAGTCTATAGTCTAGTCTATAGTCTAGTCTATAGTCTAGTCTATAGTCTAGTCTATAGTCTAGTCTATAGTCTAGTCTATAGTCTAGTCTATAGTCTAGTCTATAGTCTAGTCTATAGTCTAGTCTATAGTCTAGTCTATAGTCTAGTCTATAGTCTAGTCTATAGTCTAGTCTATAGTCTAGTCTATAGTCTAGTCTATAGACTAGTCTATAGTCTAGTCTATAGTCTAGTCTATAGTCTAGTCTATAGTCTAGTCTATAGTCTAGTCTATAGTCTAGTCTATAGTCTAGTCTATAGTCTAGTCTATAGTCTAGTCTATAGTCTAGTCTATAGTCTAGTCTATAGTCTAGTCTATAGTCTAGTCTATAGTCTAGTCTATAGTCTAGTCTATAGTCTAGTCTATAGTCTAGTCTATAGTCTAGTCTATAGTCTAGTCTATAGTCTAGTCTATAGTCTAGTCTATAGTCTAGTCTATAGTCTAGTCTATAGTCTAGTCTATAGTCTAGTCTATAGTCTAGTCTATAGTCTAGTCTATAGTCTAGTCTATAGTCTAGTCTATAGTCTAGTCTATAGTCTAGTCTATAGTCTAGTCTATAGTCTAGTCTATAGTCTAGTCTATAGTCTAGTCTATAGTCTAGTCTATAGTCTAGTCTATAGTCTAGTCTATAGTCTATAGTCTAGTCTATAGTCTATAGTCTAGTCTATAGTCTATAGTCTAGTCTATAGTCTAGTCTATAGTCTAGTTTATAGTCTAGTCTATAGTCTAGTCTATAGTCTAGTCTATAGTCTAGTCTATAGTCTAGTCTATAGTCTAGTCTATAGTCTAGTCTATAGTCTAGTCTATAGTCTAGTCTATAGTCTAGTCTATAGTCTAGTCTATAGTCTAGTCTATAGTCTAGTCTATAGTCTAATCTATAGTCTAATCTATAGTCTAGTCTATAGTCTAGTCTATAGTCTAGTCTATAGTCTAGTCTATAGTCTAGTCTATAGTCTAGTCTATAGTCTAGTCTATAGTCTAGTCTATAGTCTAGTCTATAGTCTAGTCTATAGTCTAGTCTATAGTCTAGTCTATAGTCTAGTCTATAGTCTAGTCTATAGTCTAGTCTATAGTCTAGTCTATAGTCTAGTCTATAGTCTAGTCTATAGTCTAGTCTATAGTCTAGTCTATAGTCTAGTGTGTAGTCTAGTGTGTAGTCTAGTCTATAGTCTAGTCTATAGTCTAGTCTATAGTCTAGTCTATAGTTTAGTCTATAGTCTAGTTATAGTCTAGTCTATAGTCTAGTCTATAGTCTAGTCTATAGTCTAGTCTATAGTCTAGTCTATAGTCTAGTCTATAGTCTAGTCTATAGTCTAGTCTATAGTCTAGTCTATAGTCTAGTCTATAGTCTAGTCTATAGTCTAGTCTATAGTCTAGTCTATAGTCTAGTCTATAGTCTAGTCTATAGTCTAGTCTATAGTCTAGTCTATAGTCTAGTCTATAGTCTAGTCTATAGTCTAGTCTATAGTCTAGTCTATAGTCTAGTCTATAGTCTAGTCTATAGTCTAGTCTATAGTCTAGTCTATAGTCTAGTCTATAGTCTAGTCTATAGTCTAGTCTATAGTCTAGTCTATAGTCTAGTCTATAGTCTAGTCTATAGTCTAGTCTATAGTCTAGTCTATAGTCTAGTCTTTAGTCTAGTCTATAGTCTAGTCTATAGTCTAGTCTATAGTCTAGTCTATAGTCTAGTCTATAGTCTAGTCTATAGACTATTCAATATTGTATTCTTAAGTCTAGTGTTCAGTCAATTGAATAGCCTAGGATATAGTCAACATTTTGTTCTATGATCTGGTCTACGGTTGAATGAAAAATTTTATCCTATGTTATGTTAATGCTCTAGTCTTTTGCCTTTCACAAAAAACATTTTTTATGGTAAAAAATTTAGTATATATTATTTTTAATTTTAAACACGTATTCATATAAAATGGCAACTTTTTAAATAAACATTAAGAAAACACTCCAATAATTAAATAATATTTCCTAAAGTAATAGAAAAACAAAATTTTATAGACAATTTAATGGTCGTTATTTTTATCTACCAAATGCTTCCGCTTATAATTTCAATTCATTTAAAACTCAGAGAGAACTTCTTCCTTCTATCAGAAATAGACACACTAGCATTTTAAGACTATAACCAACATGTATGCACATATTTTAAATATACACATACTTTTAAATACAACTCACACACTAACAAATATTAACATATTTAAAAAGCAAATGAATAGAATCAACTAACATTGTTAATATGAGTAACGGTAAATACTCCAACACACTAATATGGGTGGGATATATTTTAATTCTCACTCTCCTGTTAAAACACACACACAACTATATAGGAACACACTTATTTTAGTTAGTGTTGGGAGTTTCTCTGAAAATTGTGTGTGATAAAATATGTAAAACTTTTAACTGCATTTTAACTGAATTTCATAGAGCGTTGAGTGGTTGGTTGTATTAAAAAATATAATACCGCAATCTGCAATTTAATATAGTTAAACTGACAAGTTATAATAAAAAAAATAGAAAAAATATGGAAATATTTTAAACGTATACTCTTACTTGTGCACAATAGGGAGAAAAAACTTGTTTGAACTTTGTTTTAAGGATTAAGAGACATTTTTAAAAGGTTTTTTTAGAGGACAGCAAATTTCTATAAAAAGCTCAAATGAGTAAAGCCTTTTGCATAATAGAGTAATATGAAATTCACAGTTTTAAAGAATTTTCTTAACCCTAATGTTTGCAGATCAATATAAAACTATTATAAATCGCATAAATGGTAAACTGAACTAAAAAATTTTGTCAGTTACTTAAGAATAAATTGGTATTTTAGCACATTTGCTTACATTTAATGTTTCTTAATTAATTATTTTATTATACAAATTGGTTTTGAGTGATTAAAAATTGATTATTTTATAATTTTTATAAACAAATTACAAAACAAAAAAAAATAAATTTGGGGGGAAATAATAAAATACCTTGACTTTGTGTTTGTATAATGTGAAATATATAGTATTTGTTTTTTGTATATACTATGTAATAGTTTTAATTACTAAAGTACACTGACAAAAATGAAACACCGAATAAAGGAACACCATTCCATAATTCTGCCGAATATAGCCAGTCTATAGAGTAATTCTATAGTCTAGTCAGTAGTCTAGTCTATAGTCTAGTCTATAGTCTAGTCAGTAGTCTAGTCTATAGTCTAGTCTATAGTCCAGTCTATAGTCTAGTCTATAGTCTAGTCTATAGTCTAGTCTATAGTCTAGTCTATAGTCTAGTCTATAGTCTAGACTATAGTCTTTTCTATAGTCTAGTCTATAGTGTAGTATACAGCCTATTCTATAGTCTTGTCTATAGCCTAATCTATAGTCTAGTCTATATTCTTGTCTATAGTTTAGTTTATGGTCTAGTAGTAGTATACAATAAAGTCTTTATAGTCTAGTTTATAGACTTGTCTATAGTTTAGTCTATAGACTTGTCTATAGACTTGTCTATAGTTTAGTCTATAGTCTAGTCTATATTCTAGTCTATAGTCTAGTCTATAGTCTAGTCTATAGTCTAGTCTATAGTCTAGTCTATAGTCTAGTCTATAGTGTAGTCTATAGTCTAGTCTATAGTCTATAGTCTAGTCTATAGTCTAGTCTATAGTCTAGTCTATAGTCTAGTCTATAGTCTAGTCTATAGTCTACAGTCCAGTCTATAGTCTAGTCTATAGTATAATCTTTAGTATTGTTTATAGTCTTATCTATAGTCTAGTCTATAGTCTAGTCTGTAGTTTAGTCTATAGTCAAGTCTATAGTCTAGTCTTTTCTATATTCTGTCTATAGTCTAGCTTATAGTCTAGTCTTTGGTCTCATCTATGGTCTAATCTATAGCCTAGTGTTTAGTCTAGTCTATAGTCTAGGTTATAGTCCAGTCTGTATTCCAGTCTGTAGGCTAGTCTATATTCTTGTCTATAGTTTAGTTTATAGTCTTGTCTATAGTCTAGTCTATAGTCTACTCTATAGTTTAGCCTATAGTATATTGTCTAGTACGTAGTGTTATCTATAGTCTAGTCTAGTTGGTAATCTATTCTAGTTTATATTTAATACTTTTTACTTCAAATTTTTTCTTGAAGTGTATTTCATATGATGCTATTTATAATACTCTCTAGTATATTAGCTACTGGGCTGTTATCCAAATATTATGCTTGCCAAATAGTACTTTTTGTTGTTATACTTTTTGTTTTATTATTTTTTGTCATTCTTGTGGATTTCTATTTCCTTTTTACTTGAATTTGTATTGTTACGAATTTTAGCACTAAAGATAAATGGGTACAACCAAAATAAAACCAAAATCATTGCAGACAACAAACAAAATAAATAGAAAAACCATAAAGAAAACTGTGCGCTACACTATTTACATATAAACTTGACATTGACTTTAAGGCGTAGTTTAGTATAACGAAAATAGTTTATTAAATAAAATAAAAAAATAAATAGAAATAGATAAAAAAGAAAGAAATACGAAACTTAGATATGCATGTACAAATGCGTATACGTATTATTTAATGAATGATATTATGTATACGTCTATGTTAAAGATTAAATAAATTTTTATTTAATTAAGCGACATTACATAAAGATTGAAATTAAATAAACATTTGAATATAATTATATTCAAAAATCTAGTTGTATAAATATATATACATATTGAGTCATATTAATTTCATAAGCTCAGTATTTTTGCTAAAACTTAAATTATGCTTTTCATCATGTACTACATACTTTGCCTAAAAATATATTACATAATTTTTTTAAATACTTGTTTTACTACAATTTTTTCCACATAAGCCCTTGTAATAACATGTTTTTTTATTCTTAGCCCTTAAACATAAATCTCTACAAATATCATTTGAAATGGCTTTTCAAAAAAAAAAAAAAAAATATCCACAAAAGAACAACAACCAAAACTTTAATCAGCATAAGTGCAATCATATCACAAAAATCATACAAAAATTACACAAAAATATGGACCCATTATAATAAAAAGCTTAAAAAACCTAAAACTACAAATACTTGCAACATATATTTGTAAAAATAAAGAGAAAAAAATGGCCACATAGTGTCCTACAAAAAAGAAAACCAAACTATGCAGCATATTTGTATGTGTTTGAATGTGATATTATGTTGCAATATGATAGAAAAGGGAAATGTATACAGTGACAGCATTGCCTGTGTAAAACGTGAAAGTGTATGAGTTGGCCTGACACAGTAGGAAAGTATGCAAATGGTAATTAATTCTAGTTGAGTTCTAGTTCAATTATAGTTCACTTTTAGTTCTAGTTCAGTTCTAGTTCAGTTCTAGTTCAGTTCTAGTTCAGTTCTAGTTCAGTTCTAGTTCAGTTCTAGTTCAGTTCTAGTTCAGTTCTAGTTCAGTTCTAGTTCAGTTCTAGTTCTAGTTCTAGTTCTAGTTCAGTTCTAGTTCAGTTCTAGTTCAGTTCTAGTTCAGTTCTAGTTCAGTTCAGTTCTAGTTCAGTTCTAGTTCAGTTCTAGTTCAGTTCTAGTTCAGTTCTAGTTCAGTTCTAGTTCAGTTCTAGTTCAGTTTTAGTTCAGTTCTAGTTCAGTTCTAGTTCAGTTCTAGTTCAGTTCTAGTTCAGTTCTAGTTCAGTTCTAGTTCAGTTCTAGTTCAGTTCTAGTTCAGTTCTAGTTCAGTTCTAGTTCAGTTCTAGTTCAGTTCTAGTTCAGTTCTAGTTCAGTTCTAGTTCAGTTCTAGTTCAGTTCTAGTTCAGTTCTAGTTCAGTTCTAGTTCAGTTCTAGTTCAGTTCTAGTTCACTTCTAGTTCAGTTCTAGTTCAGTTCTAGTTCAGTTCTAGTTCAGTTCTAGTTTCAGTTCAGTTCAGTTCTAGTTCAGTTCTAGTTCAGTTCTAGTTCAGTTCTAGTTCAGTTCTAGTTCAGTTCTAGTTCAGTTCTAGTTCTAGTTCAGTTCTAGTTCAGTTCTAGTTCAGTTCTAGTTCAGTTCTAGTTCAGTTCTAGTTCAGTTCTAGTTCAGTTCTAGTTCAGTTCTAGTTCAGTTTCCAGTTCAGTTCCAGTTCAGTTCTAGTTCAGTTCTAGTTCAGTTCTAGTTCAGTTCTAGTTCAGTTCTAGTTCAGTTCTAGTTCAGTTCTAGTTCAGTTCTAGTTCAGTTCTAGTTCAGCTCTAGTTCAGTTCTAGTTCAGTTCTAGTTCAGTTTCTAGTTCAGTTCTAGTTCAGTTCTAGTTCAGTTCTAGTTCAGTTCTAGTTCAGTTCTAGTTCAGTTCTAGTTCAGTTCTAGTTCAGTTCTAGTTCAGTTCTAGTTCAGTTCTAGTTCAGTTCTAGTTCAGTTCTAGTTCAGTTCTAGTTCAGTTCTAGTTCAGTTCTAGTTCAGTTCTAGTTCAGTTCTAGTTCAGTTCTAGTTCAGTTCTAGTTTAGTTCTAGCACAGTTCTAGCACAGTTCTCTAGTTCAGTTCTGTCCAGTTATATTTATCCACTAGTACTGTAGGGTACAACAAGCGGAAGAAAAAATAGAGAACTCTTAAAAAAGACAAAACTCATAAATGGAAAATTGTTGGGTTATGTAAGTTTCTACAAATAGTAAAAAACTAACAGAATCTCATACGAGTATATATACTTGTCTACAAACATAAGGCAATAGAAAGCTAAAATAGATAAAATTGTATAAAAAATATTTGTTTGAAAAAAGACAAAAAATATATGTTGATTAAAACTCATGAACTTTTGGGAAACGATTTTTTACGATTTAGAAAATTGTAGTTTCATGTAAATTTGGTTAAAAGCTAGAAAATCTTTATTAAAACTGTATATTTAAGCCATATTTTTTTGAAAGGCAAATTGAATAGAAAGCCATACAACTGAACGTATGAATATTATTAATAGAAATCTAATTACTTATACGCCATCATGATGTTTAAAGAGAGAACATGAGAGAACATTTTATAATTTGAATTTAATATAAAAGGTATAATAATTAAGAAGATAAATAATATTTATAAATATTTGGAAATATTAATAATTAAATAATAATTCTTTAGAAGTTATGTGGCTAACAAAGAACAAAAGTGTAATTTTTTCATTTCTTGTTTTTATTAATTTAAAATGCATATTGAATTTTTACCTTAAAAAGCCCTTTTTGACTTTGTCATTTATATTCGAACAATTAATGTCGAAAATATTTGCATCAGACAAATCACCACTTTTGTACACTTGACATTGCTTTATGATGTAAAATGTGATGCCGTTACATGGACAGATGAGTCCTCATTCAAGTAGGTGTTGCTATTTTAATTAGTATATAATTTACAAAATTACAATTGAATCGTATTCAATGAATGTGTATATTAAACTATGGATAGTTATAATTATTCAACATAAGTAGATGAGTAAAATGTTAAATGACAACCTTTAACTGTACAATAATAAAGCATTTACAAAAATGTTGTATATATAGCAGTAATGGGCAGTTTTGTAGAAGTTATACATTTGTGTAGTTCAGTTCTAGTTCAGTTATAGTTCTAGTACAGTTCTAGTTCAGTTCTGGTTCAGTTCTAGTTCAGTTCTAGTTCAGTTCTAGTTCAGTTCTAGTTCTAGTTCAGTTCAGTTCTAGTTCAGTTCTAATTCAGTTCTAGTTCAGTTCTAGTTCAGTTCTAGTTCAGTTCTAGTTCAGTTCTAGTTCAGTTCTAGTTCAGTTCTAGTTCAGTTCTAGTTCAGTTCTAGTTCAGTTCTAGTTCAGTTCTAGTTCAGTTCTAGTTCAGTTCTAGTTCAGTTCTAGTTCAGTTTTAGTTCAGTTTCTAGTTCAGTTTCTAGTTCAGTTCTAGTTCAGTTTCTAGTTCAGTTCTAGTTCAGTTCTAGTTCAGTTCTAGTTTCAGTTCTAGTTCAGTTCTAGTTCATTCTAGTTCAGTTCTTTTTTAGTTCTACTTCAGTCGATTAAGGGACTACGATAATTGTCTCTTGTGGCCATCACTGTTTTTTATTTAATATTTATACAGTTAGTAAATCTAGCAGATTTGCCGACAGTTGGACGTAAGGACGGACTCATGCTCATTACTAAATTTGTCAACAACAAAAAAGTGACATGACATTATTATAATGACATTTTGTGCTGTTAAATATTGTTGTTGTGTATTTTATGTAGAGAATCAATTTAGGATTTCTAACGGACCAAAAATACTTGACAATTGCATTATTTTGCTCATTAAACATTATTATATATTTACTAAAACAAACTATAGAAGAGTTAGTTTCTGCCTGCGGATTATCTGATATATCCGCCCTTTTCTCTCACACCGCTTTGAAACAGTTATATACAAGTTTTAATTCAACACTCAAACTAAACTACCGTAACTGTTTTATGGCAAATAATCAGTTAAAATAACAGTTAGAGCAATTACATTAACACGCCATTATTATCGAACAAGAAGAGCTGAAACAACAACTACAATTATGAATTTATAATGGCTAAATCAACCACAACGAAATAGAGCATAATTAGTAGGTCATATCAGTTGCCTGTGTAGTCATTAAAAGTGTTATTTAGGTATGAAATCTTATTAATTTTTGTATTGAAGTTAAAATTCTATGTAACTAATTTAATGTTAATGTTTTGCTTTAAAATAAAAAAAAAGAATTTGTTTGTTTTAAAATACATTTAAGATGTTTATTATTTATATTTTTTTTAGCTTTTTACATAAATATTTATGTTATTTTGCAGCTGTTTTTTTTGTATTTTAATTCTAAAAAACAAGCCTTGTCTTGTAACTTTATTAAAAAAAGAAAGTATTTTATGAAAAAAGAAAGCCTGAGTATATGTTATTCATCTTTAGAGCGAGAGATAAAAACATGAAGAATGCATTTAGTTAAACAAAACTAAAAAGAAGCAGCCTTAATTTTATCCTTTGAAAAGAGGTAAAGGTTAAAATAATAATAAAATAATAGAGCATACTATATTGACATTTATAAAAGAAAAGAAATGTTAAGAAGCAAAAAATGAAAAGCAAAGTTTAAGGTTTTTTGCTTAAGATAAAGCGAACACATTCGTTTGAGGGCTTTATGCATAAAATGCGACATATAATGTAAGAGAGTGTCAACAGTAAAATAAATATTCAACTAAGACTCTAACATATAAAAGAACACATATAAAAAAGTTCTTTTATAATTTTATAAATAAAAATTATTTAAAAATTTGCCAATAGAATTTTTCTCATCAGTAAACTTAGCCCCTTTAAGTATGCTGCATACATTTTCAAAATTTCTTCTATCTTATTCTCTAAACGAATTATGAAGCAAAAATTATTAAACGTTTTTTTCTTCCACTTTCCCTTAAAGCACATTTTTTGTCAACGTCATCATAATATCATAATTTGCACATTTTTTTACGATTATATTTTCTTCATTTATATTTAAACATATTCAACATAAATGGCGAAAAAAAGTTTATGACTGCTTAAGTTAAATTCCACTCACTCCCCTTCTCTTTCTCACACTCTCTTAAAAAAAAGAAATGTAGAGTTTTTAAATTAGAATTTTATAGCAATTTTCATTTCATTTAAGTTGGGAATAATTGTCAATAAAAAAGGAGAAATGGAAAAAGAAAATACTGACAATAATAAGTGAAAAATTTAAAAAGGAAATATATAGGAAAAATACTTATAAAAACACGAAATTATTTAACTCCCTACTTAAAAGTAACTAGAGTTAAATAGTTTATAACTGGTAAAGGCAAAGAGCTCTATTTCAATTTAAAGCTCACATATGCAACTAGCAAATTAGAACAAAAACCTCAAACATCTCTCTACGTTCTCTTTTTAACTATGTCTGTTTTTTCTACTACACACTTCTTAAATATCATTTAACAAAATATTACTATTGTAGGGTATAAAAATGAACTAAATATTTAAATAAAAATAATAACAATTATGCAAATTCTGTAAAATGAAGCAAATAAAGACTATTTTCTCTTAAGTAAAAGACAGACAATGACTATATGTTATTTGTGTAATCATCATTAAAGTTAAACACCTTTAAAATTAGCACAGTAATGGTTAATACTAACACATATACGCATGAAGTGGAAATTAGAAATACAAGACTGCGATCAGTCACACAAGGGTGGTAACAATTGCTAGTCTAGTTAATAGTCTAGTCTATAGTCTAGTCTATAGTCTAGTCTATAGTCTAGTCTATAGTCTAGTCTATAGTCTAGTCTATAGTCTAGTCTATAGTCTAGTCTATAGTCTAGTCTATAGTCTAGTCTATAGTCTAGTCTAGTCTATAGTCTAGTCTATAGTCTAGTCTATAGTCTAGTCTATAGTCTAGTCTATAGTCTAGTCTATAGTCTAGTCTATAGTCTAGTCTATAGTCTAGTCTATAGTCTAGTCTATAGTCTAGTCTATAGTCTAGTCTAGTCTATAGTCTAGTCTATAGTCTAGTCTATAGTCTAGTCTATAGTCTAGTCTATAGTCTAGTCTATAGTCTAGTCTATAGTCTAGTCTATAGTCTAGTCTATAGTCTAGTCTATAGTCTAGTCTATAGTCTAGTCTATAGTCTAGTCTATAGTCTAGTCTATAGTCTAGTCTATAGTCTAGTCTATAGTCTAGTCTATAGTCTAGTCTATAGTCTAGTCTATAGTCTAGTCTATAGTCTAGTCATTAGTCTAGTCTATAGTCTAGTCTATAGTCTAGTCTATAGTCTAGTCTATAGTCTAGTCTATAGTCTAGTCTATAGTCTAGTCTATAGTCTAGTCTATAGTCTAGTCTATATCTAGTCTATAGTCTAGTCTATAGTCTAGTCTATAGTCTAGTCTATAGTCTAGTCTATAGTCTAGTCTATAGTCTAGTCTATAGTCTAGTCTATAGTCTAGTCTATAGTCTAGTCTATAGTCTAGTCTATAGTCTAGTCTATAGTCTAGTCTATAGTCTAGTCTATAGTCTAGTCTATAGTCTAGTCTATAGTCTAGTCTATAGTCTAGTCTATAGTCTAGTCTATAGTCTAGTCTATATCTAGTCTATAGTCAAGTCTATAGTCTAGTCTATAGTCCTAGTCTATAGTCTAGTCTATAGTCTAGTCTATAGTCTAGTCTATAGTCTAGTCTATAGTCTAGTCTATAGTCTAGTCTATAGTCTAGTCTATAGTCTAGTCTATAGTCTAGTCTATAGTCTAGTCTATAGTCTAGTCTATAGTCTAGTCTATAGTCTAGTCTATAGTCTAGTCTATATCTAGTCTATAGTCTAGTCTATAGTCTAGTCTATAGTCTAGTCTATAGTCTAGTCTATAGTCTAGTCTATAGTCTAGTCTATAGTCTAGTCTATAGTCTAGTCTATAGTCTAGTCTATAGTCTAGTCTATAGTCTAGTCTATAGTCTAGTCATAGTCTAGTCTATAGTCTAGTCTATAGTCTAGTCTATAGTCTAGTCTATAGTCTAGTCTATAGTCTAGTCTATAGTCTAGTCTATAGTCTAGTCTATAGTCTAGTCTATAGTCTAGCCTATAGTCTAGTCTATAGTCTGGTCTATAGTGTAGCCTATAGTCTAGTCTATATTCTGGTCTATAGTCTAGTCTATAGTCAAAAATGTAATCTGTACGACAAAATTTTTTTTCTGACTAAAAGTAAAGCAACCTCAGTCCTCAATAATTTTCGTATGAAACATTTTATTCAAAGTGAATTTTTTAACTTGTACATGCGGGCGTATGATTAATATTAATTGAATTTTTATATTATTATTTTTGCTTTTATTTAATCGTGTGCACAAATAATGAAATAACATAAAAATACAATAGACTCATAAAAGTAAATATCTTTAATATATATTTTTTTTCTCGTTCTCTTATAAATATTAATAGCACAACATTGTCATCATCAAAATCCACTTACACGAACGAAAACATCAAACGTAGGAATCTAAAGAAAATATTTAATATTCTTGTATAATTTTATTGAAACATAAAAACAAGAATACAAAATACAAAAAAAAAAACGTAAAAAGAATTAAACCATATACAACAACAAACATATTAAAATGTCATCAAATTAATATTGTATAAATTACACATGAAAGAACAATTATGTTACGAATACAGAAAACTTAAATATTTTGTATGTTTATGGTGCAATACAATTTATGAACAAAATAATGAATGAAAGCAAAATAAAAAAAGAAAATATTAAACAAAATATTGACAAATAAAAATACCATGATATTAAATGAACTTAATGACACTTTCACGCACCATACAGCTATTATAAAACAAGAAAATGGCAAATGGACGGACTGATTGGCATATGGTTTTTTGTTACAGCTCACATTTTCATTGTTTTCCTTTTAATTGAAATTCAATATCGTCGATTTTCAAACTTTAATAACAGCAGCACTTCACATGCAACAAAATGTTATTGTTATTATTAAATACAAATAAATGCTAAAATAAATAAGAGAAAAGAAATACTTAAATCATTTTGAACGTTACGGTTTTCTTTGTTTTCACATTGCTGTTACCCTTTGTTAGGGATTTAAGTTTGTCAGTTACTATCATTACTTTATGATGTTAGTTATATATGTAGTATGTAGTGTAGTCTATAGTCTAGTCTAAAGTCTAGTCTATAGTCTAGTCTAAAGTCTAGTCTATAGTCTAGTCTAAAGTCTAGTCTATAGTCTAGTCTATAGTCTAGTCTATAGTCTAGTCTATAGTCTAGTCTATAGTCTAGTCTATAGTCTAGTCTATAGTCTAGTCTATAGTCTAGTCTAAAGTCTAGTCTATAGTCTAGTCTATAGTCTAGTCTATAGTCTAGTCTATAGTCTAGTCTATAGTCTAGTCTATAGTCTAGTCTATAGTCTAGTCTATAGTCTAGTCTATAGTCTAGTCTATATCTAGTCTATAGTCTAGTCTATAGTCTAGTCTATAGTCTAGTCTATATCTAGTCTATAGTCTAGTCTATAGTCTAGTCTATATAGTCTAGTCTATAGTCTAGTCTATAGTCTAGTCTATAGTCTAGTGTCTAGTCTAGTCTATGGTCTAGTCTATAGTCTAGTCTATAGTCTAGTCTATAGTCTAGTCTATAGTCTAGTCTATAGTCTAGTCTATAGTCTAGTCTATAGTCTAGTCTATAGTCTAGTCTTTAGTCTTGTCTATAGTCTAGTCTATAGTCTAGTCTATAGTCTAGTCTTTAGTCTTGTCTATAGTCTAGTCTATAGTCTAGTCTATAGTCTAGTCTATAGTCTAGTCTATAGTCTAGTCTATAGTCTAGTCTATAGTCTAGTCTATAGTCTAGTCTATAGTCTAGTCTTTAGTCTTGTCTATAGTCTAGTCTATAGTCTAGTCTATAGTCTAGTCTATAGTCTAGTCTATAGTCTAGTCTATAGTCTAGTCTATAGTCTAGTCTATAGTCTAGTCTATGGTCTAGTCTATAGTCTAGTCTATAGTCTAGTCTATAGTCTAGTCTATGGTCTAGTCTATAGTCTAGTCTATAGTCTAGTCTATAGTCTAGTCTATAGTCTAGTCTATAGTCTAGTCTATAGTCTAGTCTATAGTCTAGTCTATAGTCTAGTCTATAGTCTAGTCTATAGTCTAGTCTATAGTCTAGTCTATAGTCTAGTCTATAGTCTAGTCTATAGTCTAGTCTATAGTCTAGTCTATAGTCTAGTCTATAGTCTAGTCTATAGTCTAGTCTATAGTCTAGTCTATAGTCTAGTCTATAGTCTAGTCTATAGTCTAGTCTAGTCTATAGTCTAGTCTATAGTCTAGTCTATAGTCTAGTCTATAGTCTAGTCTATAGTCTAGTCTATAGTCTAGTCTATAGCCTAGTCTATAGTCTAGTCTATGGTCTAGTCTACAGTCTAGTTTATAGTCTAGTCTATAGTCTAGTCTATAGTCTAGTCTATAGTCTAGTCTATAGTCTAGTCTATAGTCTAGTCTATAGTAGGGATATAGGGATAGTCTGAAATCTAGTCCTTATTGTCTTATTTATAACAGAATTTGTACAAGATTTTCATCTATCCTATTAAATGTGAAAGCAATTGATTTTTCTTTTGATTTTTCTTTTGAATTTCTTTTTAAACGAAAGGGTACTTTAGATTCGTAGAGTCCTCTTGTTTGTATTCTACTTGTCTTTTGTTTATTTATCTTTCGGCAAGCCTTACGCCATACATGTTCTTTTGGTTTTAATTTTTTTTGTTAAATTTTTATGAATAAAACAAATCAATTTTATATTTAACGCCAACCATTGATATTTGGACAAAAGTTTCATACATGTAGTATCTTTCTACATGTATTCTCAAAAGTATGTTTAGGGTGTACCTTAAGGAAATTAAACAAAAAATATATGTCGTAATTTTTTTATTATTAATTTGTTTTTGTTGCAAAAAATTTTATTTGAAAATTTTTTATGATATATAACGCTACAACGATACAACGTCGATTGTGAATTGGACAATTGTTTTACATTTTTTTTAAATATTAAAATATTTGTTTTCAATTTGGAAAATTCGAAAAAAAATGTTTAATTTTTTTTGGCGCATCCTTTTAATATTAATGTCTGCCGGTTCACAGAGTATTGCGTGTTTGCTTTAATTACCCCACATCTTCAGATGTACGTGCAAATATGCAAGTTATTCCTGTTATTCCTTACAAAAAAAAGGACTCAACACATTCTATATGAAAAGAATCAATAAATAACTCGTTTAAATAAAAATATAAATCAATAAATAAATAATCATATAAATATTTAATTTAAGTTTAAGAGTATTTGCTTTAAAGTGTGGAATCTTCTAAAAAGTGTGAGAAATGTTCATTTTATCAAAAACCTTTTGAAAAAAAATGTTTAATGTTTTTGACATATTTGTTATGTTTTTTGTTAAAATTCATATAAATATCGTTTTCTGTCTGCTATTTGTTTTTTCTGCAGTTGCTATTGCTACTGCATATTTAGCGGGCTAAAGTTGAATGCATGTACATATGAATGAATGTAATTGTAATTGTTGTTGTTTATTTTTTTTATAGTTTTGCATTGTAATCAACAACATGAAGCATCAACAGCATTAACATAATCGTAGCTGTCAGCATAAACAATATAAAATCATGTTTGTGCCACATGAAGACACCCTTCAAACTATTAAAATTTTGAACACAGATAGAGAGAGATCTAAACACATACATACTTAGATACACACACATTTTAAGTTATAAATATGAATGTATTCTATTTAGAATGTTGTTGCATGGCATATCCTTGTATAAATGTCTGCAGCAACCAAACATGCAACCACATCAATAGAAAAAACAAATAGACAGATACTATATACACATTTCCTATATTCATTTCAACAGATCAACTACTATCAGACATGCTAAAATTTGCTTAGATGAGAAAGAGGGTTTAAACAAAATTCTTATAAAATATGCAAAACTAAATATACTTTTTAAACAAAAATGCTAAAACTCATTTGAAGATGTGGAGCATTAAAATTCGTTTCCCTTTTTAAATAATGTTGAAAAACGAAAAAAATATTGCAATTTCCCTAAAACCCTTATAGAAACTGATTGTTATAATGAAAAAAACTGTAAACAAATTTGTAACAAATTTTGTGCTCATTAAAATAATTAAAAAAATATAAACCAAATAAAATGTTAAGTTTTTTTTGCGTAGTTTTACAAACACACACTCTCATTAACACATATATTTACTTTTGTGTGTCAGTGTGTGTAAATTTACAATAAATCTCTATTTGTCTGTCTCTTAGTTTTATTCTAAAAGCTTAAAATTTGCCTCAATATAAGCGTGTGTATGCGTAAGAGTTTGCACAGAAATACTTTGGTTTATTTTTTAATGATGGCGTCGTAAGTCTAGTAAAAAAAATAAATTTTGTTTATAAGAGTATTTTTATTTCATCTTTTTTTCATTAATTTACATGACAATTAACAAATGCTGATGAACTATTTTTGTGCAAAAACATTTCATGTTAAAAAAACTGCATATAATTTGGTTTTGTTATTAAATTTTCCGTGTCAAATTTGCCAAATTAATAGTTTAAATAAATGGACTAGAAACTAAAATTCTAAACTAAATATTATTTGTGTAAAAAAAAACTTTCAAAAACTTTAACTGTAATTTCTATAGAAAGTTTAAACTAATGAAAATAATAATTAATTGCTAATTTGCTACTAAAAGTTTAAACTCTACTTCATTATCTTCATTTTTATCTAAACACCTCTCAATTGTCAAGAGTATTGCCAAAATATATGGAGATTTTTTCATCTTTTCTTCTTTAACTCTTTATTTACTTAATTGAACCAATTTATGATTTAGTGTTCAACCTGTTCAGTACACTACAAAATTTGAGTATGATGACACTCTTGAACTCTTAAGACTTATAAAATGTCAAATTGTCTGTTAAGATTTATACAAATAAAGTTAAATCAACAGCAAAAGAAACGAAGGGAAATGGTAAAGATTGTACACAAAAGATAAATGTCAAGAAACGACAAACGTCTAGTCTATAGTTTAGTCTATAGTTTAGTCTATAGTTTAGTCTATAGTTTAGTCAATAGTTTAGTCTGTAGTCTAGTCTGTAGTCTAGTCTATAGTCTAGTCTATAGTCTAGTCTATAGTCTAGTCTATAGTCTAGTCTATAGTCTAGTCTATAGTCTAGTCTATAGTC
>NC_060954.1:1941146-1945044 GCF_022045245.1 Lucilia cuprina | reverse complement strand
AGACTAGACTATAGACTAGACTATAGACTAGACTATAGACTAGACTATAGACTAGACTATAGACTAGACTATAGACTAGACTATAGACTAGACTATTAACTAGACTAGCAATTGTTACCACCCTTGTGTGACTGATCGCAGTCTTGTATTTCTAATTTCCACTTCATGCGTATATGTGTTAGTATTAACCATTACTGTGCTAATTTTAAAGGTGTTTAACTTTAATGATGATTACACAAATAACATATAGTCATTGTCTGTCTTTTACTTAAGAGAAAATAGTCTTTATTTGCTTCATTTTACAGAATTTGCATAATTGTTATTATTTTTATTTAAATATTTAGTTCATTTTTATACCCTACAATAGTAATATTTTGTTAAATGATATTTAAGAAGTGTGTAGTAGAAAAAACAGACATAGTTAAAAAGAGAACGTAGAGAGATGTTTGAGGTTTTTGTTCTATTTGCTAGTTGCATATGTGAGCTTTAAATTGAAATAGAGCTCTTTGCCTTTACCAGTTATAAACTATTTAACTCTAGTTACTTTTAAGTAGGGAGTTAAATAATTTCGTGTTTTTATAAGTATTTTTCCTATATATTTCCTTTTTAAATTTTTCACTTATTATTGTCATTATTTTCTTTTTCCATTTCTCCTTTTTATTGACAATTATTCCCAACTTAAATGAAATGAAAATTGCTATAAAATTCTAATTTAAAAACTCTACATTTCTTTTTTTTTAAGAGAGTGTGAGAAAGAGAAGGGGAGTGAGTGGAATTTAAAACTTAAGCAGTCATAAACTTTTTTTCGCCATTTATGTTGAATATGTTTAAATATAAATGAAGAAAATATAATCGTAAAAAATGTGCAAATTATGATATTATGATGACGTTGACAAAAAAATGTGCTTTAAGGGAAAGTGGAAGAAAAAACGTTTAATAATTTTTGCTTCATAATTCGTTTAGAGAATAAGATAGAAGAATTTTGAAAATGTATGCAGCATACTTAAAGGGGCTAAGTTTACTGATGAGAAAAATTCTATTGGCAAATTTTTAAATAATTTTTATTTATAAAATTATAAAAGAACTTTTTTATATGTGTTCTTTTATATGTTAGAGTCTTAGTTGAATATTTATTTTACTGTTGACACTCTCTTACATTATATGTCGCATTTTATGCATAAAGCCCTCAAACGAAATGTGTTCGCTTTATCTTAAGCAAAAAACCTTAAACTTTTGCTTTTCATTTTTTGCTTCTTAACATTTCTTTTCTTTTATAAATGTCAATAATAGTATGCTCTATTATTTTATTATTATTTTAACCTTTACCTCTTTTCAAAGGATAAAAATAAAGGCTGCTTCTTTTTAGTTTTGTTTAACTAAATGCATTCTTCATGTTTTTATCTCTCGCTCTAAAGATGAATAACATATACTCAGGCTTTCTTTTTCATAAAATACTTTCTTTTAATAAAAAGTTACAAGGACAAGGCTTGTTTTTTAGAATTAAAATACAAAAAAACAGCTGCAAATAACATAAATATTTATGTAAAAAGCTAAAAAATATAAAATAATAAACATCTTAAATGTATTTTAAAACAAACAAATTCTTTTTTTTTATTTTAAAGCAAAACATTAACATTAAATTAGTTACATAGAATTTTAACTTCAATACAAAAATTAATAAGATTTCATACCTAAATAACACTTTTAATGACTACACAGGCAACTGATATGACCCTACTAATTATGCTCTATTTCGTTGTGGTTGATTTAGCCATTATAAATTCATAATTGTAGTTGTTGTTACAGCTCTTCTTGTTCGATAATAATGGCGTGTTAATGTAATTGCTCTAACTGTTATTTTAACTGATTATTTGCCATAAACAGTTACGGTAAGTTTAGTTTGAGTGTTGAATTAAAACTTGTATATAACTGTTTCAAAGCGGGTGAGAGAAAAGGGCGGATATATCAGATAATCCGCAGGCAGAAACTAACTCTTCTATAGTTTGTTTTAGTAAATATA
The DNA here is from genome assembly GCF_022045245.1 of Lucilia cuprina. NCBI lineage: Eukaryota > Metazoa > Arthropoda > Insecta > Diptera > Calliphoridae > Lucilia > Lucilia cuprina. Next base: position 1,943,024 of record NC_060954.1, on the reverse strand, counting down.
TAATAATGTTTAATGAGCAAAATAATGCAATTGTCAAGTATTTTTGGTCCGTTAGAAATCCTAAATTGATTCTCTACATAAAATACACAACAACAATATTTAACAGCACAAAATGTCATTATAATAATGTCATGTCACTTTTTGTTGTTGACAAATTTAGTAATGAGCATGAGTCCGTCCTTACGTCCAACTGTCGGCAAATCTGCCTAGATTTACTAACTGTATAAATATTAAATAAAAAACAGTGATGGCCACAAGAGACAATTATCGTAGTCCCTTAATCGACTGAAGTAGAACTAAAAAAGAACTGAACTAGAACTGAACTAGAACTGAACTAGAACTGAACTAGAACTGAACTAGAACTGAACTAGAACTGAACTAGAACTGAACTAGAACTGAACTAGAACTGAACTAGAACTGAACTAAAACTGAACTAGAACTGAACTAGAACTGAACTAGAACTGAACTAGAACTGAACTAGAACTGAACTAGAACTGAACTAGAACTGAACTAGAACTGAACTAGAACTGAACTAGAACTGAACTAGAACTGAACTAGAACTGAACTAGAACTGAATTAGAACTGAACTAGAACTGAACTGAACTAGAACTAGAACTGAACTAGAACTGAACTAGAACTGAACTAGAACTGAACCAGAACTGAACTAGAACTGTACTAGAACTATAACTGAACTAGAACTGAACTACACAAATGTATAACTTCTACAAAACTGCCCATTACTGCTATATATACAACATTTTGTAAATGCTTTATTATTGTACAGTTAAAGGTTGTCATTTAACATTTTACTCATCTACTTATGTTGAATAATTATAACTATCCATAGTTTAATATACACATTCATTGAATACGATTCAATTGTAATTTTGTAAATTATATACTAATTAAAATAGCAACACCTACTTGAATGAGACTCATCTGTCCATGTAACGGCATCACATTTTACATCATAAAGCAATGTCAAGTGTACAAAAGTGGTGATTTGTCTGATGCAAATTATTTTCGACATTAATTGTTCGAATATAAATGACAAAGTCAAAAAGGGCTTTTTAAGGTAAAAATTCAATATGCATATTAAAAATAAATAAACAAGAAATGAAAAAATTACACTTTTGTTCTTTGTTAGCCAATAACTTCTAAAGAATTATTATTTAATTATTAAATTTCCAAATATTTATAAATATTATTTATCTTCTTAATTATTATACCTTTTATATTAAATTCAAATTATAAAATGTTCTCTCATGTTCTCTCTTTAAACATCATGATGGCGTATAAGTAATTAAGATTTCTATTAATAATATTCATACGTTCAGTTGTATGGCTTTCTATTCAATTTGCCTTTCAAAAAAATATGGCTTAAATATACAGTTTTAATAAAGATTTTCTAGCTTTTAACCAAATTTACATGAAACTACAATTTTTCTAAATCGTAAAAAATCGTTTCCCAAAAGTTCATGAGTTTTAATCAACATATATTTTTGTCTTTTTTCAAACAAATATTTTTTATACAATTTTATCTATTTTAGCTTTCTATTGCCTTATGTTTGTAGACAAGTATATATACTCGTATGAGATTCTGTTAGTTTTTTACTATTTGTAGAAACTTACATAACCCAACAATTTTCCATTTATGAGTTTTGTCTTTTTTAAGAGTTCTCTATTTTTTCTTCCGCTTGTTGTACCCTACAGTACTAGTGGATAAATATAACTGGACAGAACTGAACTAGAGAACTGTGCTAGAACTGTGCTAGAACTAAACTAGAACTGAACTAGAACTGAACTAGAACTGAACTAGAACTGAACTAGAACTGAACTAGAACTGAACTAGAACTGAACTAGAACTGAACTAGAACT
>NC_060954.1:1928937-1941046 GCF_022045245.1 Lucilia cuprina | reverse complement strand
ACTATAGACTAGACTATAGACTAGACTATAGACTAGACTATAGACTAGACTATAGACTAGACTATAGACTAGACTATAGACTAGACTATACACTAGACTATACCCTAGGCTATGTCCTAGACTATTATTGCTTATTTTAACTATATTATAACTTCTACATGTTTCTCTTTATATTTAAAATCCTGTTCATTGTTAGCTCTATTTAAGAGATATGGTTGAGTAATTAAAAAGTTTTCTCAGTGTATTTAATGTTATTGCTTGTTGTATAGACCATGGCAATGGCATTTTTACATGTGACATGTGGGTGTATTTCTTTTATTTTTTGAACAATTCAATGTATATATGTATGTATATTTTTTTAATGTTTCGCCTTCTCTGGGTGGTCATTTGGTTTCGGTCATTCGTCTCTCGTGTTTTTAAAACACATAAAATAGCAAAAAAGCACCAACAACAAATTCAGCAAATATTCAGTGTATTAAAATAAACGAAAGAATGAATTGGTCGCAGTACTGTTGGTCGATTGGTTTTGATATGTTAACAACAACAGCAACGACGAAAACAACAAATATTGTCATATATTCATTTACATATACAACTACATACCTACACATCTACATACATGTATAGATAAATTTAAATAAACACACTCACACACAGCAGCAAACAAACTCATTCATTCTCAGTCAAGAACACTCTCGGACTTTTCATACTTTATTTTCTTTTTTTTAATGAAAAACTGAAAAAATAAAAAAAAACTTACAAAAATAACGTATATTTTATTTAGCATTAGCTTTTCTTTTCATTTAAATTTTCATTAATGAATTGCAACAACTAAATACAATTTAATAAATTTAATAAAAATCTTAAAAAAATTTAATAAATTGTTGGCATTTTGTTATATTAAAAGTATTTTTATTAGATTGGATTTTTCTACAAAAATTCTTCTTTGTTTAAATTGTAAATGGACAAATTTTATGCATTTTTTTTGTTTTGTTCAGTTTTAATTGCTTAAGATTAAGAAATGTATTTATATATGTGTTTAGCAATGTTTGTATAAGGAAATTGTTTAAGTTGATTTTTGCAAAAAAAAAAAAAAAATAAAATAAAATTGATTTTATTATTACTTAAAATCAAATCAAAATAAGATTTTCTCATTTTTTTTTTTTGTGGCACAAAATAACACAGGAAAATACTGCAGCAAGAAAATGTTGAAGAAATAACAGAAAGTGATTTCTATTTTAATATGATTGTAAAACAAAAATGTAGTTGTTGTTTTCAAAAGTTTATGGTTATAAGAGCAGTTATATTGGAAAGCAGTGTAGGAGAACAGTTTTCATGGAAATTGGTTTAATTTTATTACTAAAGCAAATTAACTGGTTCTTTTTGATGGCCTCTTCTTATCAATCAGTTCTTTTTCATTCAATACTAATGAGTGAATTAATTTTTTATTCAATACTTAATGAACCTGTTGCTTTTGATTTTTTTTTATAAAGTACTAGTTCATTTTACATTCTTTAATAATGAACCTGTAAACTTTTTATTATACATTCATAAATCAGTTAAATTTCTCTCCATTCCACAGAGTCAGTAAGTTCTTCGATGTAATCTAATAAGCGTCTAGATTTGTGAATCTTTTCTATAAAATTCTTTGATTTTTTTATTATTTTCTTATGAAAGAGTTAATCTACGAGTTGACACTAATTTACTCTAATTGTCATTTTTTTATAAAAATAACCAGTTTATTTATCATTCGTTGCAAATTTTTCTATTTATTTTAATAAATCAGTAAATTTTATAATTTGTTCCAATAAACTAATTCATAGTGGACTAGTTCACTTTCAATATTTCTATAAATTAGTTAAATTTTCATTATATTCCCGAAAACTAATTCGTTTTTTATTGTAATTAAATAAACACCTTGATTTTCCATTTCATTCTTAAGAACTAGATAATTTTTCATTCCTTACTAATGAACGAGTTAATTATTCATGTTATTTAAATGATTAAGTTCTATTGTTTTTTCATTCTATTTCTCGGAGCTAGTTCGTTTACATTCAATCTTATTATAATTCACTTTATTCTAAAAAAAACTAGTTCGTAGTTAAATTCATTTTAGATTCTATTCTCATGAATCTATTCACTTTTTATTCTGCATTTGTATAAATCAATTTTTTATTTGTCTATTCCAAAGATCTGGTCTGCTTTTTTATGATGTGAACTGAAATTTTATTATATTTTAAAGAATAAGGTTACTGCTATGACCATACGTCTGTCTGTCTTGCTGTCTGTTAGAATCTGATTTCCATGAACTCTTTTATATTAGTCGATCTGTCCCTCTATCTGTCTGTCGAAATATCTTTATATTAATATTCTACTCTGTCTATCTGTCTGCCTATCTATCTGTCTGCCTATCTATCTGTCTGTCTGTCTGTCTGTCTGTCTGTCTGCCTATCTATCTATCTGTCTGTCTGTCTGTCTGTCTGTCTGTCTGTATGTCTGTATGTCTGTATGTCTGTATGTCTGTATATCTGACTGTAAGTCTGTCTGTCTGTCTGTTTGTCTGTCTGTCTGTCTGTCTGTCTGTCTGTCTGTCTGTCTGTCTGTCTATCTAACTATCTATCTATCTATCTATCTATCTATCTATCTATCTATCTATCTATCTATCTATCTATCTATCTATCTATCTATCTATCTATCTCTATATATTTGTCTGTCTGTCTGTCTGTCTACTTTCTTTCTTCCTTTCTATATGTCTGTCTATCTGCCTTTATGTCAGTCTGTCTCTCTATAGTATAAAAAACTTTCTTAATTTCACTTCCCACTGTAACATCATGTTTCTGTAATCCTATTGCATTCACATAAGCAAGTTGTAAATTCTTTAACTACAATCTTGATATAAAATATTTATGTATGTATGTGATAAAGTACATACATATAGTACAATCATAGATTTAAGTTTTATATTTTATATTCCCGTACAGGTTCATCATAAAATCTACTAGTGACATTTGAAAGATACAATAAAGTTTATAATAATATAAGCAGAAGTTATGACATAAAGTTCAGCAACAATAAACTGTTGAATTTAAAATGTTTTCATAGTTCTCTTTAAAAACTCTGTACTTCAATTTCAACAACAATGTCAATTCAAGAAATAATAAAGAGAATAATAAAGTCGTGAATAATAACAATATTACAGCATATAATCCGAAATTTATCCATGTTTTTTTTTTCTTATTTCCCATCACTGTCAGTCATATTTTGATTTATTTAAATTGTCATTTTTTTAATACAACCATTATTATTATTCGTGTTTCTCTTTTCTTTTTAATTATTGCCAATAATTGACAAATTATTTGCTTGTAACAAAATAAACCGTTAATTAATTTCTGAAGAAAAAAGAAAAATAATAATTCTTTGATTTTATACATTAAAATATGAATATTTTAATTCATATTTGAACAAAAAAAAATGTTCTTGTTTTTTTTTTCTTTGTAAATACATTTGACAATATTCCATATATTTTTGCAATTTTTTTTTTAAAATATTGAAAATTTATTCAAAAATAACATAAAAATTTCACTATGACATACATACATATGTGGCTGAGCAGAGCAGCATATCATTCAAAAATAAAACGAACAAAAATTTTAATTAATATTTAAAATAAATTTAAAATAAAAGCTACAAAAAGAGCGGGTGGAAATACAACTCAATGACGCATTGCTAGCAAATTTTTTTTACAAAAATATTTTTGTAAAATTCTTTAGCAAAAAAAAAAATATTGTGATATGTATGTTCATATGATGTTAATAAACAAATAATTTATAACTTTGACCTTTACATTGTGAGCAGAAAATGTTGACGTTTATTTATGTGAGTATTTTTTTTTTTCTCGAAAATGTTAATGAACAGGATGTTTTGTTCACTGGGTTAATTGAAATGGAACAGTAAATTTTACGATTTTTTTTAATTTAATGATATTTTAAATATAAATCTGTTGAAGTTCTGTTCTAGTTCTGTTCTAGTTCAGTTCTAGTTCAATTCTAGTTCATTTCTAGTTCTGTTCTAGTTCTGTTCTAGTTCTGTTCTAGTTCTGTTCTAGTTCTGTTCTAGTTCTGTTCTAGTTCTGTTCTAGTTCTGTTCTAGTTCTGTTCTAGTTCTGTTCTAGTTCTGTTCTAGTTCTGTTCTAGTTCTGTTCTAGTTCTGTTCTAGTTCTGTTCTAGTTCAGTTCTAGTTCTGTTCTAGTTCTGTTCTAGTTCTGTTCTAGTTCTGTTCTAGTTCTGTTCTAGTTCTGTTCTAGTTCTGTTCTAGTTCTGTTCTAGTTCTGTTCTAGTTCTGTTCTAGTTCTGTTCTAGTTCTGTTCTAGTTCTGTTCTAGTTCTGTTCTAGTTCTGTTCTAGTTCTATTCTAGTTCTGTTCTAGTTCTGTTCTAGTTCTGTTCTAGTTTCTGTTCTAGTTCTGTTCTAGTTCTGTTCTAGTTCTGTTCTAGTTCTGTTCTAGTTCTGTTCTAGTTCTGTTCTAGTTCTGTTCTATTCAGTTCTATTCTAGTTCTGTTCTAGTTCTGTTCTAGTTCTGTTCTAGTTCTGTTCTCTAGTTCTGTTCTAGTTCTTGTTCTAGTTCTGTTTCTAGTTCTGTTCTAGTTCTGTTCTAGTTCTGTTCTAGTTCTGTTCTAGTTCTGTTCTAGTTCTGTTCTAGTTCTGTTCTAGTTGGTTTTTTAGTCTGTTCTAGTTCTGTTCTAGTTCTGTTCTAGTTCGTTTCTAGTTCTGTTCTAGTTCTGTTCTAGTTCTGTTCTAGTTCTGTTCTATTTCTGTTCTAGTTCTGTTCTAGTTCTGTTCTAGTTCTGTTCTAGTTCTGTTCTAGTTCTGTTCTAGTTCTGTTCTAGTTCTGTTCTAGTTCTTTCTAGTTCTGTTCTAGTTCTGTTCTAGTTCTGTTCTAGTTCTGTTCTAGTTCTGTTCTAGTTCTGTTCTAGTTCTGTTCTAGTTCTGTTCTAGTCTGTTCTAGTTCTGTTTCTAGTTCTGTTCTAGTTCTGTTCTAGTTCTGTTCTAGTTCTGTTCTAGTTCTGTTCTAGTTCTGTTCTAGTTCTGTTCTAGTTCTGTTCTAGTTCTGTTCTAGTTCTGTTCTAGTTCTGTTCTAGTTCTGTTCTAGTTCTGTTCTAGTTCTGTTCTAGTTCTGTTCTAGTTCTGTTCTAGTTCTGTTCTAGTTCTGTTCTAGTTCTGTTCTAGTTCTGTTCTAGTGTTCTGTTCTAGTCTGTTCTAGTTCTGTTCTAGTTCTGTTCTAGTTCTGTTCTATTCTAGTTCTGTTCTAGTTCTGTTCTAGTTCTGTTCTAGTTCTGTTCTAGTTCTGTTCTAGTTCTGTTCTAGTTCTGTTCTAGTTCTGTTCTAGTTCTAGTTTTGTTCTAGTTCTGTTCTAGTTCTGTTCTAGTTCTGTTCTAGTTCTGTTCTAGTTCTGTTCTAGTTCTGTTCTAGTTCTGTTCTAGTTCTGTTCTAGTTCTGTTCTAGTTCTGTTCTAGTTCTGTTCTAGTTCTGTTCTAGTTCTGTTCTAGTTCTGTTCTAGCTCTGTTCTAGTTCTGTTCTAGTTCTGTTCTAGTTCTGTTCTAGTTCTGTTCTAGTTCTGTTCTAGTTCTGTTCTAGTTCTGTTCTAGTTCTGTTCTAGTTCTGTTTTACTCTAGGTTCTGTTCTAGTTCTGTTCTATTCTGTTCTAGTTCTGTTCTAGTTCTGTTCTAGTTCTGTTCTAGTTCTGTTCTAGTTCTGTTCTAGTTCTGTTCTAGTTCTGGTTCTAGTTCTGTTCTAGTTCTGTTCTAGTTCTGTTCTAGTTCTGTTCTAGTTCTGTTCTAGTTCTGTTCTAGTTCTGTTCTAGTTCTGTTCTAGTTCTGTTCTAGTTCTGTTCTAGTTCTGTTCTAGTTCTGTTCTAGTTCTGTTCTAGTTCTGTTCTAGTTCTGTTCTAGTTCTGTTCTAGTTCTGTTTCTAGTTCTGTTCTAGATTCTGTTTCTAGTTCTGTTCTATTCTGTTCTAGTTCTGTTCTAGTTCTGTTCTAGTTCTGTTCTAGTTCTGTTCTAATTCTGTTCAAGTTCTGTTCTAGTTCTATTCTAGTTCTTTTCTACTTCTGTTCTAGTTCTGTTTGAATATAAATGAATTCATTTGAAGAATTTTAATTTGTTTATTATAACTTGTACATAATAAGATAATTTTCTATTAACATTTTAAAGAATTTGCTATTATTTCCAAGTTTTCAAAGTTTTTCTTAATTCCAATACCAGCATGTCTTGTCTTTTGTTTCCAATGTTAATGTCCACTGTTCTTCATAAACTAAACGATAAATATATTTGTCTATTTTGGAAAATTAAAAAGACTTAACAAATTTCGTGTTGTCAAAAAGTTGTTGTTTATAAAACAAATGCAAAGAGACATTAAATTTGCTTTTATTTATCTGAATAACAACCGGATGTTGGTGGTTTTCATTGTACCATCATTTTCATTCAAATATTTTTTTATATTCTTATTGTTGTTAATATTAGAAGAAATTCTTGTTGTTATATTCTTTTCTTTAAATTTATTCAGTAAATGTTGTGTGAATTTAAATTTAGGTCAAAGATATATTTTGCAAAAAAAAAAAACAAAAACTCAAGAAAAGTAAGCTAAACACATAATTATAACAAGGCCAATCAAAACAACATAAGTAATGAAGTCTAAAAACTAATTTATTTATATTTCAAATTAAAAACGCTCAAGTAATGGAAAATACTTTAAAAATTCCAAATAAATAAATAAATATTTCAAGATACAGACAACAAAGTGTATATAGTTAATTTTAAATTAAACAAATGAAAAGGAAGATTTCTTAAATGACAGAAGGGAAAAAATTAGAATTGTATTTTAAATAAAATTTATATGGCATGACAACGAACAGAACGACAATCAAGAACTTTTGAACAATGTAACATTAATTTATTATATCAGCATTGAGACGCTATAACAAAATTTCCCATTTAATGTTTCTATGGCCCAAGCTCACACGCACATTTTGTAAGAAATCCAAGAAATGTACCTGGCCTAACTCTATATCTACATCTCTGTTTGTCCTTATTTCCTTTTGTTTTTTTATTTTGCCACAAAAATATTAAAACTCCAGGTTAAAAAGTTTAAAATTTTACAATTTTATTGTACGAATATGCAGCAAGTATACTTGCTATTTTGTATCTGGTCGTTGTTTCCATACAATTTACACCGAAAGAGATTTCTAAAATTTTATTGATGTCTGCAGTCTTTGAGATTATTTTCATGACCCACTAAAAGTGAAATATTTTCACCACAAAATCACACAATAACAGCAACAACAACAACAACAGCACCACACCAATAGAGAAAAACAGCAACGACAAAACAATAAAATAAACTGTTTAACAAATAATTCACTTTTTATCCAGCGAAAAGGAATAAAATATAACAACAACAACAATACAACAACAACAACATAAATATCATGTCTTTTCACATATTCAAGGCAAGGTTCTTAAATATATTATTTAAATGCGTTCATAACTTACTAACTTGTAATTAGAAGTGGAATTACTAACACAGGTATAGATATTTTACTTTTATTCCCTTAGTGTTGGGAACCACTGCTACGGCAACTAAATTTTTAAATGGGCTGTTGCTGGATAAATGTGTAAAAAAACATGAAAATTTATGGTGAGAAAATTTCTTCCAATAAAAATCTGTTGTCATTTAAAGGCTCATGAAAATCATATAAATTTTGATTTTTACTCAATTGATATTTAAAAACTAAACATGAATTTGTTGAGTCTAAATGACCCTCAAATATAAAGCCCAAAATGAATTATTAGTCTCACCTTTATAAGGATCATTAAATTTCCCCAAAAAAGGAGAGGTAATAAAAACTTGTTAATTTTATCACAAACGAATATTATGTAGTTCAGTTCTAGTTCAGTTCTAGTCAAGTTCTAGTTCAGTTCTAGTTCAGTTCTAGTTCAGTTCTAGTTTCAGTTCTAGTTCAGTTCTAGTTCATTCTAGTTCAGTTCTATTCAGTTCTAGTTCAGTTCTAGTTCAGTTCTAGTTCAGTTCTAGGTCAGTTCTAGTTCAGTTCTAGTGTCATTCTTAGTTCAGTTCTAGTTCAGTTCTAGTTCAGTTCTAGTTCAGTTTAGTTCAGTTCTAGTTCAGTTCTAGTTCAGTTCTAGTTCAGTTCTAGTTCAGTTCTAGTTCAGTTCTAGTTCAGTTCTAGTTCAGTTCTAGTTCAGTTCTAGGTTCAGTTCTAGTTCAGTTCTAGTTCAGTTCTAGTTCAGTTCTAGTTCAGTTCTAGTTCAGTTCTAGTTCAGTTCTAGTTCAGTTCTAGTTCAGTTCTAGTTCAGATCTAGTTCAGTTCTAGTTCAGTTCTAGTTCAGTTCTAGTTCAGTTCTAGTTCAGTTCTAGTTCAGTTCTAGTTCAGTTCTAGTTCAGTTCTAGTTCAGTTCTAGTTCAGTTCTAGTTCAGTTCTAGTTCAGTTCTAGTTCAGTTCTAGTTCAGTTCTAGTTCAGTTCTAGTTCAGTTCTAGTTCAGTTCTAGTTCAGTTCTAGTTCAGTTCTAGTTCAGTTCTAGTTCAGTTCTAGTTCAGTTCTAGTTCAGTTCTAGTTCAGTTTTAGTTCAGTTCTAGTTCACTTCTAGTTCACTTCTTGTTCTGTTCTTAAAAAAAAATTCATCCATTTAAACCAAATAGGCTGAAATTCATATGAACAGACTGCATAAAGAATCCATTCATTATTGTAGTGTATCACCATATTTTCTTTAATTTTCATTATTTTCTTTTTCGAACATAAAAATTAAATGTTTTACTCTCTCCTTCTCTAGATCTCTTTTTCTGAGAGCCAATTAATTTCGAACAATTTTATTTACACAAATCTTTTAAAATCTTTTTTTTTATTCCCTAAATACTAAATACATGTTCATTTTCATTAAAAATTTCGTTTCTTAATTTTTTGCCAATTCAGAATTTCGAAAAAAACATACACTTCGTTTGTTTCATTAGTTGCTTAACAAATGGGTGCTCGTACAGACTCGAAATTTTTCTACACGGTGGTGAACAGATAAAGTGTGTGTGTTTATATTAAATAAAAAATTTGAAAAAAGAAATTTTATTGTATAAATTTAAAAATCAATTTTAGCTTTTTGTGTAACTAATATATAAAAATTAAAGAAAAAATATATATATAGAAAATATTTTGAGGCCTATTTGGCGCCATAAAAATTGACTGGAATTTTCAAAAAAAAGATGTGCTAATTTTCTTTGTACATGTTTTAAAGATAGAATTTTAAGTGTTTTTGTGCTATTTTTAAATTCGAGTTGAAGTGGTTGAATTTATAGTTATTTGTATATAAAACTATAAATATAAAATTTTTATGTGATTTTTTTGCAATTTTCATTATTGGATATATTAAACGCAAAAAGTTTAAAGGTATTTTATTTATTTTAAGAAGGTTCAATTTAAATTTCGTCAAACATAAGAAAACCAATTTTATTCGAATTTAAAAAAATTATTAATTTAATTTTTATTTAATTAAAATGCTGATGAAATTTAGTTTCCATTTGAACTACGTGATCAGTTAATCATATTATATTTTATTTTTAAAATATTTTATGTTCTAAACATTTTTAAAATTTGAAATGTGGCACATTTACATGATGCAAGGAAATGTCAGACCCGCAGATAGACAGACATATTTTACATAATGTGGACAAAATATGAAATTATAGTATAAACTACTAGTTGTAAATGCTAATTGTTTATACAAAGAAAAAATGTGCAGAAGAAATAAAACTACAGTGGATAACAAAATTAAGAACAATTTAATCCAATTTTTTGAATGAGAAATTTAAGATTAAACTAAACTTAAACTAAACTAGAACTGAACTAGAACTGAACTAGAACTGAACTAGAACTGAACTAGAACTGAACTAGAACTGAACTAGAACTGAACTAGAACTGAACTAGAACTGAACTAGAACTGAACTAGAACTGAACTAGAACTGAACTAGAACTGAACTAGAACTGAACTAGAACTGAACTAGAACTGAACTAGAACTGAACTAGAACTGAACTAGAACTTGACTAGAACTGAACTAGAACTGAACTACATAATATTCGTTTGTGATAAAATTAACAAGTTTTTATTACCTCTCCTTTTTTTGGAAATTTAATGATCCTTATAAAGGTGAGACTAATAATTCATTTTTGGGCTTTATATTTGAGGGTCATATAGACTCAACAAATTCATGTTTAGTTTTTAAATATCAATTGAGTAAAAATCAAAATTTATATGATTTTCATGAGCCTTTAAATGACAACAGATTTTTATTGGAAGAAATTTTCTCACCATAAATTTTCATGTTTTTTTACACATTTATCCAGCAACAGCCCATTTAAAAATTTAGTTGCCGTAGCAGTGGTTCCCAACACTAAAGGGAATAAAAGTAAAATATCTATACCTGTGTTAGTAATTCCACTTCTAATTACAAGTTAGTAAGTTATGAACGCATTTAAATATATATTTAAGAACCTCTGCCTTGAATATGTGAAAAGACATGATATTTATGTTGTTGTTGTTGTTGTTGTTGTTGTTATATTTTATTCCTTTTCGCTGGATAAAAAGTGAATTATTTGTTAAACAGTTTATTTTATTGTTTTGTCGTTGATGTTTTTCTCTATTTGGTGGTTGCTGTAGTTGTTGTTGTTGCTGTTATTGTGTAGATTTTGTGGTGAAAATATTTCACTTTTAGTGGGTCATGAAAATAATCTCAAAGACTGCAGACATCAATAAATTTTAGAAATCTCTTTCGGTGTAAATTGTATGGAAACAACGACCAGATACAAAATAGCAAGTATACTTGCTGCATATTCGTACAATAAAATTGTAAAATTTTAAACTTTTTAACCTGGAGTTTTAATATTTTTGTGGCAAAATAAAAAAACAAAAGGAAATAAGGACAAACAGAGATGTAGATATAGAGTTAGGCCAGGTACATTTCTTGGATTTCTTACAACATGTGCGTGTGAGCTTGGGCCATAGAAACATTAAATGGAAATTTTGTTATAGCGTCTCAATGCTGATATAATAAATTAATGTTACATTGTTCAAAAGTTCTTGATTGTCGTTCTGTTCGTTGTCATGCCATATAAATTTTATTTAAAACTACAATTCTAATTTTTTCCCTTCTGTCATTTAAGAAATCTTCCTTTTTCATTTGTTTAATTTAAAATTAACTATATACACTTTGTTGTCTGTATCTTGAAATATTTATTTATTTATTTGGAATTTTTAAAGTATTTTCCATTACTTGAGCGTTTTTAATTTGAAATATAAATAAATTAGTTTTTAGACTTCATTACTTATGTTGTTTTGATTGGCCTTGTTATAATTATGTGTTTAGCTTACTTTTCTTGAGTTTTTGTTTTTTTTTTTGCAAAATATATCTTTGACCTAAATTTAAATTCACACAACATTTACTGAATAAATTTAAAGAAAAGAATATAACAACAAGAATTTCTTCTAATATTAACAACAATAAGAATATAAAAAAATATTTGAATGAAAATGATGGTACAATGAAAACCACAACATCCGGTTGTTATTCAGATAAATAAAAGCAAATTTAATGTCTCTTTGCATTTGTTTTATAAACAACAACTTTTTGACAACACGAAATTTGTTAAGTCTTTTTAATTTTCCAAATAGACAATATAATCTTATCGTTTAAGTTTATGAAAGAACAGTGGACATTAACATTGGAAACAAAAGACAAGACATGCTGGTATTGGAATTAAAGAAAAACTTTGAAAACTTGGAAATAATAGCAAATTCTTTAAAATGTTAATAGAAAATTATCTTATTAATGTACAAGCATATATAAACAAATTAAAATTCTTCAAATGAATTCATTTATATTCAAACAGAACTAGAACAGAAGTAGAAAAGAACTAGAATAGAACTAGAACAGAACTTGAACAGAATTAGAACAGAACTAGAACAGAACTAGAACAGAACTAGAACAGAACTAGAACAGAACTAGAACAGAACTAGAAAAGATCTAGAACAGAACTAGAACAGAACTAGAACAGA
>NC_060954.1:1926953-1928837 GCF_022045245.1 Lucilia cuprina | reverse complement strand
GTTCTAGTTCAGTTCTAGTTCAGTTCTAGTTCAGTTCTAGTTCAGTTCTAGTTCAGTTCTAGTTCAGTTCTAGTTCAGTTCTAGTTCAGTTCAGTTCTAGTTCAGATCCAGTTCAAGTTCTTTTTGATTTATATGAACTGATTTGTTTGTTAAATGAGAGTAGAAGGATTAGGTCCTTAATTATTATTTCCATTACTTATGTATGTTGTCAAGGTTATATATAAATCATATTTGAAAAAAGGCTGCTTAAAGTAATTTTAATAAAAATATTTAAAGGACCATATTTCTTTTGCCACAAGTAACATTTTAATCTTTCAAGGTTATCTTTTAATAATTAAAATATTAATGAAAACCATATCAAACAGTTTGGATGTTAAGAATTAAAGTCCTAACAATTTTAATTATTTTTTTCTTTTTGATAACAGACACATTTTTTAAGGATACATTTTTGATGGTTTTCAATGTTTTCAAGGTCCTTTTTTTGGAGTAACTTTTATCAGAAATTATAAATCTATAAAAAGTATTAAAAGGTATAAAGAAAATAATAAAGCCGCATTAAAAAAATTCACTTTCATTGTATTAAAAATAAAATAATAAGGAAGAGAAAGTGAAAAAAGTGAATTGAAATTGAACAAAACAAGTAAAAACGTTAAACAAATTATTGAAGTGTAAAAAGCAAATCAAGTTGAAATCCTTGGGAAATAAAATAACAAAATAATCAGTAAAAGAGAAAGTGAGAATTAAAAAAAGAAAAATTGACAAAAATTAAATAAAATATGCAAAAAAAAAAAAATATGAAAATTAATTGGTAAAAGGGATAAAAAAGTTTTATTGTGAATAATCTCATAATAATTTTTCATATTTTCAAATAAAAATTTATTTTTATTTTTGTTGTTTTTGTAGTTGACGTTGTCGTTAGAGATTTGCGTTGTTAAATATTTTTTTATTTCAACTATCAGGATCAAGAGGGCGAATGAGTGGAGAGAGTTATGAGAGTTTATTATGTAAATAACAACAATAAACTTAAGGATGCAAGCATGAGCATGCATGTGTTTGTTTCTATAAATAACTATATAAAATGGCCATTGTTATTTACAGTTGCAGCAGCAATATTAATATGGCTGTAGTGGTGTTGGTAGTAAATTGTTAGTGGCTTATATTTGGATGTAAGTTAGTTTTATATTTATGTTTCTATTCAGTTGGCAGAAGAAGAGCGCGAAGTAAAATGCAGCAGAGAGAGTATTTATAGTAAAACTAACAAAACAAAAAATGAATTGCACACCTGAAAGTTGTTAAGTGCTGCCATGAAATTCATGAAATTTTTATGCAAAACTATACAATAAAAAATTTTTTTGTTCAACGGCAACTTAAATAAACTACTAAAAGTGTGGCAGGAGCTAGTAGCAAATTTTGAAATTTGCAAAAAATTCTGCCACACGTTGTTAGCTGTTGTAGTTTGAAAAACGTAAGAATCGAAAAAAACAAAATAGTTTTGAAAAATATTGCAACAAATAAAACTGTTAAAGTTAAACTAAACTTCCGGTTGGTGGTGTTTATTTTATATTTATAAACGAACAATTCACATTTGTATACACCTAACAATCGTTCCATTCTGATACAAACATTGTTGTAAAAATAGGCATTATTTTGATTTCAATTGGGTTAAAGGTAAGAATATTGGGGCATAGGAGACTTGGGGTTTAACTATATTTAATAGCTTATTTTCTGTTTCCGTTCTAGTTCTGTTGTAGGTTTGCTCTAGTTCAGTTCTAGTTATGTTCTAGTTTTGTTCTAGTTCTGTTCTAGTTCTGTTCTGTTCTAGTTCTGTTCTAGTTCTGTTCTAGTTCTGTTCTAGTTCTGTTCTAGTTCTGTTCTAGTTCTGTT
>NC_060954.1:1925001-1926853 GCF_022045245.1 Lucilia cuprina | reverse complement strand
GTCTATAGTCTAGTCTATAGTCTAGTCTATAGTCTAGTCTATAGTCTAGTCTATAGTCTAGTCTATAGTCTAGTCTATAGTCTAGTCTATAGTCTAGCCTATTGTCTAATTTATAATCTAGTATATAGTCTAGTCTATAGTCTAGTCTATAGTCTAGTCTATAGTCTAGTCTATAGTCTAGTCTATAGTCTAGTCCATAGTTTAGTCTATAGTCTAGTCTAGTCGTTATTGTAGTCTTTAATTAAGTCTATATTCTTGTATATAGAGTCTATAGTATAGTCTAGTCAAAGGTCTATTCTAGTCTAAAACCTAGCCTATAGTATCGTTTAGTCTTTAGTTTATTCTATAGTCTAGCCCATAGCCTTAACTATAGGGTAGTCTTTTCTATAGTCTCGTCCATAGTTTTTGCAAATAGTTTTTCTTTCCAGAAATTTATATTTTAAAATATTTTATTTCTTCAAGATTTTTGTAAGGCTCACAGCCAAATTGTTTAATGTTTCCATCACTTTTTAGCACTTCAAAAAGACCCAAGTTAAAAGCTTTGCTGCTAACCGAAAATTTATTGATCTCTTATTGGCGACAGCTTAATTGAAAGCTTTTTCATTACTGAGATTTTTACAGATTTTCAAAATTTTGCGCCTACACTTAAGTCAAACATTTTTTTATTTCCTTTTTGTGCTAAAATTCATACATACATACATACGTATATATCAAACCTGTACATTTGCCTCAAGTTACATACAGACATAGAAATTCATCCAGCCAATTAAGCAGACACTTGTATATATAACCCATATATGTAAGATATAAATACATGTTTGTGTAGACCCTGCAGTTCCATGTAATTATACCAACTTATATAATAAATATACATAAAAATAACTTTCGTTTCAGATAGAGAACTGTAGGATACGGTCGAGATGAAGACTAGTTTTCTATTCTAAAGTAATTCGCTTAACTAATTGTAAAACTGCTGGGTATGCATAAGATTACTTATACTTATGCAAGCCAATTTAACATACACCTATTTCTTTTACAGTTGTATTAAAGATTTGTAAATTCTCACATTTCTGTATACAAACATTCTCATGAATTCTTAACATTCCATTTTCTGTGTGTGTTTTTTTATTTTTTTTTGCTATTTTAATATTTATACTTTTTGTTTTATGTATTCATGTTTTTGTTGTTGCTTGTTATTTTTGCCTTTTTAACATAAAAAAGAAATTCTTTACGAATGATTGATTTGCTTTTAATTTTTTCAGTTTAATTTTTTATAGAGAAATTTTTCTTAAACTCATACTTTTAATATTTTCTATTACTAAAGTCTGAGTCTTTTTTCTATGGGGTAAAAGGTGGGGTGTTTAATGAAGATTGTTTTTATAGGATTATTAGGACACATTTTTTTGAATGCTATAAATGGTTTGGGTGTGCTACTTTAAGTAATATCTTTCAAATAGATTTAAGTATTTCAGTAAATATTAAATTTTGAAAAGTAAAAGATTGTATCACCTTATTTTTAAGTTTTTAATAATTATTAAAATTAATAACAGTTTCATATATTTTTATAACTTAATGAAACAACGGTACGTATGAGTGATATTAAAATTTTTATTTGAAAACAAAAAATTAAGTCTTATATTAAACAAAATTTAGTAAAGTTCTAGTTGAGTTTCAGTTCAGTTCAAGTTCAGTTCAGTTCAAGTTCAGTTCAAGTTCAGTTCAAGTTCAGTTCAAGTTCAGTTCAAGTTCAGTTCAAGTTCAGTTCTAGTTCAGTTCTAGTTCAGTTCTATTTCAGTTCTAGTTCAGTTCTAGTTCAGTTCTAGTTCAGTTCTAGTTCAGTTCTAGTTCAGTT
>NC_060954.1:1921446-1924901 GCF_022045245.1 Lucilia cuprina | reverse complement strand
GAACTAGAACTGAACTAGAACTGAACTAGAACTGAACTAGAACTGAACTAGAACTGAACTAGAATTGAACTAGAACTGAACTAGAATTGAACTAGAACTGAACTAGAAATGAACTGGAACTGAACTGAACTAGAACTGAACTAGAAATCAACTAGAACTGAACTAGAATTGAACTAGAACTGAACTAGAATCTAATTTAAATAATTTAAACAATCGCTTAAATATTACTACGTATGATTACTATTTAATTCTAAAAAATTACGTTTACAATATGTAGCACTGTTATAAGTTACGAATGTAAAAGTTACGATGTAAAAGTATTAAATATATTTTTCCAAAATCACTATAAAGCATTGTACTAACTATTCAAATCAATAATTAAAACTTTTCTACAATTTCTAACCATGGAGATAATGAAGTTTGTAAGAGGAATATTGTCAATATTACTTACAGCTTTGAAAATGTTCTTTTTCACTGCAGCCATTGTTTTAGCTGGGTGTTGGATAAATCAGAGTTTTTGGGAGTAAAACCGCAAAATGTATCACAATTTTAGTTTCTCTATTTAAAAAAGGTTATTATCAATAAAGAATACAAGAAGAGACTAAACATGCACTTCTCGAACATAAAGTAAAACTTTTAATTTTTTCCCTCCAGCATAATCAAAAGTCACACAATAAAATCTAAGTTTATTGTTTAACATAAAAATGTAATCACAAAGTTTGTTATTGTTTTTATCACACATTCACACATAAAAAGTTTCAGAAAAATTTCAGCAAAACAATGAACTTTAGTTGACACCTTGATGCTCTTTTTGCAGATACTTTTCTCTATTTACGTTATAAATAATACAACTAGAATAGATTAAATTCAGTTTTAATATTTTTAGTATTTGACAATTTTGATGCAATCAAATTTTAAGGACTTTTGTTGAATTGTTTGAGGAATTTGTAGTTATTTTCTGTTTTATAAATTTTTGCGATAGTTTTGTATAATTTTTCTCTTTATTTTTTTTGCTTAATTTTTGTTTTATTTATGTTCTTATTTTATTTTCTTCCTCTCTTAAATATCACACACACATTTGTTGGTTTTCAGAGTTGTATTAGATGGGATTAAAAGTTGCTTAAAACTTAAAGCTGCTTATGCTGCATATGTGTGTGTCTGTCTGAGGTTTTATTTAATGAATTTTATTTTCACTTTATTATCTGTTTTTTTTACATATTTTATACTAAACTCCCCAACAAAAATCAATATTAATTAAACAAACAACTGTAAATAAAGTTAAATGTAAAAAAATTTAAAATATTATTTTTAAATTTGTTGACAATTTAATTTTTAGCAGTAACATATTAGATAATGGAATAAAATTATTTATTTTTAAATTGTACAGAAATTTAGTTTGAATTAAATTTATTATAAATTAATTGTTTGTTTTATTTTTTCTAAACAATTTATTATTTATAAATAAAGTTTTCTTCGTGCTTCAATTTTTCAGAATTTTGTAAAATATGTTTTTTACTAATTTCGTTGTGTGTTCTCTTATAATTCCACTTGAAAACTACTTTCGTTAAAATTTCTTCATAAATTTAGCCCAAAAAAGAGACGGCATATTATTTTGTACAAAAATTCATCAAAACATTTTTTTAGTTCCCTACCTACAGTCATTAAGTTAAAGAGGGAATTGGTTACACATCCATATTACACATTTCTGTGATTAGAACAAAACAAGTAAATACCTAGAAAAGAACTAAAACTGAACTAGAATAGAACTAGAACAGAACTAGAACAGAACAGAACAGAACTAGAATAGAAGTAGAACAGAACAGAACTAGAACAGAACTAGAACAGAACTAGAACAGAACTAGAACAGAACTAGAACAGAACTAGAACAGAACTAGAACTAGAACAGAACTAGAACAGAAATAGAACAGTACTAGAACAGAAATAGAACAGAACTAGAACAGAACTAGAACAAATCTAGAACAGAACAGAACTAAATCAGAACTAGAACAGAAAATCGGAATGTAATAACCAATATAGCTCCATTTCAATTTGTGTTAGAAAACACTTTCCATTTGGCACTTGCTTTCAATGAACTTAATTTTTTTCTTCTTGTGAACTTGTTGAGTTATTTTTGTTTTTACAAAATAAATTCTCCGCATGCAAAACGGAAATCAATAACTAGTACATTTAATTTTGCTGTTTTTTCAATTAATAAATAAAAAATTTAGCTAATAATTTTTAATATTTCCACACACTCTCTCAGTGATCACCAGATATTTGGAGGTGTTTAAAGTAAAGTGCGTTTTTGTGCTCTTTTCCATAATTTGAACAACAGAGGAGAGTAATATGTATATCGTTGTCTGAACAAGAAAAAGTTTTGAAATTTTTAGGGTAGGGTATTTAAATTACAACTTAAATTTCTTTATTGAATTTCTGAAATTGTAAAAGAAAATAATTACATTTCAATCTGTCAGTGGCTCCATTTCATTCTTTTGTTGTCTGTCTGTCTGTTTGTTTGTTTCCTTTGTAAACATATTGAAATACTCATGTATTAAATCATTAATTTGTTAATTTGCCTTTTATATATTATTAAACATTTTTGCTATTATAAACAATTTATTATTGTTTTCAATTGTATTTTGTAATTGTTAATGTTATTGATAAATTTTTTTTGTATTATATTTGGCTAATTGCAAAAAAAATGTAAAACAATAAAAATAAAATTTAAAAACTATTTTTGTAATAAAATAGAAATGAGCATACATTTTTTAATATCATTAATTTGTTCACCACTATATAATAACTATAACCTAAATCATGCCAGATTTTTTAAACTAGTCTTCATTTGAAAGAATAATTATTAAATTCATATTAAAAAAAATAAATAAAATAAAAATTTTGCAAAATTTCACATATATTACATGATAAATTTTCTTTAACACCTTCAATTCATTAATCAATTTATTTTATTTACTCTTTTTCACTTTTCATTTTATCTCTCATATTTCATCCAAAAATACATTTTGATATTTAAAAATAAAACTCTAAATTATTTGAGTGTTTTTCTAACACTAATTGGCGTAATTTTTGTGCATTTCAAATAGTCAGTCAGTGTTGTTAAGCCATTATTAAATATTTAAATAAAACATAAATATTATTTGCTTAAAAAATTTACAATTTCAGCAAAAAAAAAAGAAAAACATAACGTAGAAATGAAAACAAAATAATAAACATTCATATAGCTACTATTAAATAAATATTTATATAAATTATATACAATAAAATATACACAAATACACAGACATTTATGGATAAAAATTATAAAAAAAACAGTTTAAATCAAAAAATTCAGTTCAGTTCTAGTTCATTTCTAGTTTAGTTCTAGTTCAGTTCTAGTTCAATTCTAGTTCAGTTCTAGTTCAGTTCTAGTTCAGTTCAGTTCACTTCAGTTCAGT
>NC_060954.1:1919814-1921346 GCF_022045245.1 Lucilia cuprina | reverse complement strand
TAGTCTAGTCTATAGTCTAGTCTATAGTCTAGTTTATAGTCTAGTCTATAGTCTAGTCTATAGTCTAGTCTATAGTCTAGTCTATAGTCTAGTCTAGTCTATAGTCTATATACATTTTATATTTATAAAATAAATAAATTTAAACATCTTAAAAATTAATTTGTTTATTCTTATAGTTTGAAAAATTACTTTGAGTGTCAGGATTAATAAACACTTCTCACTTTTTTCTCGAGTGTAGCTCTACACTATTATATTATCATAAATGTGAATGTGTTGTTAGTTTAAGAATTATAGCGTATGTTTGTACATACATAACATTAATACTCACACAAATGCAAATTAAATACAATATACAATATAAAATAATAGCAACGAGTACAATCTAACAAATATAATAAAAGTGAAATGTTGTTGAAATCCTGTACTACGCTTCTTTGGAAATTTTGTAGGCAATTGTGGTTTTGTTGCAATTTTATATGGTTTTTGTTGGAAATATTGCTTGTTTGCACATGATCATTGGCAACACTGCTCTCTTATCTAGCAGTTGTAGTTGACTTTGTTTATTGGCCAAATTGGTAAGTGAATCTAGCAAAAAAATATAAAAAATTACATGAAAATAAAAAAGTTGGAAAAAAGAAAGCCAAGAACATAAAAACTGAAATTCTCCAATTGGTATCACTCTGATGATGATGACACTGTTTGGAAAATGTGATTTGATACTGCAGTGAAGCAACAAGTTGCAAAATTGGTTAAGAGCCAAGCAAATATGGAATTGGTCAATAAGATGAAAAGTATTAACAAGACAAGATATATATTGAAACAAAATAAAGAAAGAAGAGAAATAAAATAAAATAAATAAAAATGAGAGCAAATATTTTATAGAAGACAAATGAAAATGAAATTATTTAAGCTTAAGTTTTTTTTTAAGAACAGAAAGTTTTCTTTAAAACAAACTTTAAAATCAGGTTAAATTAGTTTGTAGTTTGTTATATGTTTTCCATATCCTTCTTTATATTTTCTAGCGTTTTATTTTTTTTAATAATATGCTATTTTCTGCTTTTGAATGCCGTCCTCCCTCATCAATTTGAATTTTCAATATCCAGAGAATTTCACACGTGATGTTGATTTTTATGTCATTTTTATATTTGAGCAAAAGTGTTAAGATTTCATAATTGGACATGTTCTTTGGAATTTGAACAAATACAATCAACACTATGGCAAGAATAATAATTAAAATTGTTAAAAGGCTAAAAAACAGTGTAAATGAATTCTATTGGTTTTATTTCTGTGTTCTTAATAACTCGGTTATTGACTAGACTATAGACTTGACTAAAGTCTAGACTATAGGCCAAAGACTAGACTACAGAATAGACTAGATTATAGACAAAAGACTTGACTAAAAACTAGACTGTAGAATAGACTATGTCCAAACTATAGACTAGACTATAGACTAGACTATAGACTAGACTATAGACTAGACTATAGACTAGACTATAGACTAGACTATAGACTAGACTATAGACTAGACTATA
>NC_060954.1:1917830-1919714 GCF_022045245.1 Lucilia cuprina | reverse complement strand
TAGTTCAGTTCTAGTTCAGTTCTAGTTCAGTTCTAGTTCAGTTCTAGTTCAGTTCTAGTTCAGTTCTAGTTCAGTTCTAGTTCAGTTCTAGTTCAGTTCTAGAACTTGTATGAATTGTTTTGTATTACACTGTTGAGCTTCTTTTTTGCAAACTATTAAAATGTGTGCATTTGTCACACATCCATACATATGTCATTTGAAGTGAATATGTAAATGTATATGTTTTTTTTTTTTTAAATTATAAAACAAATATCTTAGCGAGTGTGTTGGTGTGTGTGCACAGTTATTTTATTAATAGACATTAGGAAGGCTCAACGAGTCCAGAAATAAAAATTATAATAAATATTGAAGTTTTTGTGTTTAAAATAATTTCAGAATAAGTATATGTGTTTTCAATGATATATAATATTTCTCTAATTATTGAAAATCAATTCCATTTCATATTTTTTTATTTTATATTTTCAATCACCGTGTTTTCAAAATAGTTAAGTGCTTGTGAAATCCCATCAAATATTTATGTTATAACTATTTTTTAAATATCATAATTGTTTTATTTATTATTTTGCAAAAAGTATTTTTATTAACATTGTGTATATTGTTATTGTATTTATATTTTTGAAATGTATTCACTATTTATAAACTTACATTGGCCATTTTTTTACATACGTAGATGTAAAATTTTTCCAATTTTGTGGACACAATTGTCATAAGGAAAAAAGTTTTACAATTTTTTTATAATATTTAAATAAACAGCAGCATATAGATAACAAAAATATATTTTCAGGAAAACAATAATATATTTAATAAACGGATTTTATTGACAAATATTAATTATTTTAACAATTTTTTTTATATTTTTTTAACTTTTTTAAATAATGTGTAGTAGTATTATTTAGATATAGTGGTTTTAGCTTTTTATATGGTACTTTTTTTAAATCTATTTTTTTAGATAACCGCCGCGGCCAGATGTTTCTGTTTTTATTAAAAAATTAAATAATTTCCATGTTAAATTATTAACATATTCTTTTTCATCATTTTACTCAACTACCGCTTTACTTGCGAAATATTCCTCTCGACCGTTCTTTACATGCTACGCAACTTTTTAACAATGTTGTATTTCCTTTAATAAACACTGAAATTTATACCTTCCGCTTTGACAACAACAAATAATAAAACCGAATGAAGACAGCATAACGCCTGTTTATTCTTTTTATTATTATTTTATTATTCATCCATTCTATTCTTTCACTTAGACAAATGTTTAGTTTTGTGTTTGAGTCCGCTAATTTAATTAGATTGGACAACAACAGCAAAAACCCCAGAAAAACGTCAAATATTTAAACTTAAAGCCTACCGTTTAAATTTTGTTCTTTTTGTGGTGTTGGTTGTCATCACGTTGTCGGTATTTATTTGTAAATTTGAATTTTGTCAACAAAACCAAACTGCGAAAAGAAAACCCATACGTTTTTATGCAAACATTGTTTGGATAAAACATTTTGATCAAATTAATAAACACGTTATTCCCCTGTGTTGGTTCCCTTTTCGAAAAAAACATAAATTTCTGTTTATACAATTTAAAGGCTTTGTTAAAGGGTTTTTACACCTCCTTTTTTGCAAATAAAAAATAATTGTATGCAGTGAAGAGGGTTCGAATCGAACTAGAAATAAATGAGACTTGAACCAGAATTGAACTACAACTGAATTATAACGGAAGTAGAACTGAGCTAGTACTAATCTAGAACTGAACTAAAACTGAACTAGAACTAAAATAGAACTAACTAGAACTGAGCTAGAACTGAACTAGAACTGATCTAGAACTGAACTAGAACTGAACTAGAACTGAACTAGAACTGAACTAGAACTGAACTAGAACTGAACTAGAAC
>NC_060954.1:1916174-1917730 GCF_022045245.1 Lucilia cuprina | reverse complement strand
TTCAGTTCTAGTTCAGTTCTAGTTCAGTTCTAGTTCAGTTCTAGTTCAGTTCTTGTTCAGTTCTAGTTCAGTTCTAGTTCAGTTCTAGTTCAGCTCTAGTTCAGTTCTTGTCCAGTTCTGGTTCTAGTTTAGTTACTCCATGACGTATGAGTAATAAATTGTTTACTTTTCTTTAATAAAATATACTCATACGAGTTATTTCATGGGGAAATAACTGATTTCGAGGCCTCGAATTATCAATCTCACAAAATGTTTGTTTGAACAAAATTCAAAATAATCTTCATTTTCTACATTTTATCTATTTTGCTAACAGTAGAAAATAAGACATTTATTTATATTTAAAATCTCTGCTATTTTTTTTGTTACAAAAGAACTTTTTTTACCTGCAACGTAAAATTCTATTCATCTAAAACAATATTAAAACGTGATTCAAGTAACAACGTTTAGTTAACTTTTATGCTAAAATCTACTCAAGTAGGCTTTTATAATATAATTTAAAATAATGTTGTTGTTCTTATGTACATTATTATTGGTGTTGTGTGTGTATAATAAAAGATGAGTTTAAACCTAAAATGTTGATAAACATTTGTAAACAAATAAACAGCCATGTACTTCTTCAGTTACGAGAGAGTAAACAAATACATAAATGGAATATATACCAACCAACCAGCCAAACCATAAATACGCACACATATATGGAAGAGATACTTGAACAATATACTTAACATATATTCAGGCGGTTGTAAAAATAAACAGACAAACAAGAAGAAGAAGAAGAGATGTAAACAAACCGACAATTAAATTATGAGATAAACTCTATGTTTCCTTTTTAAAGGTTGGAGGTGTGGTATTATATAAAACGTTTAACATTTTTTAAAAAGCTTTAATGATAAACCATTGCTTATATAATAATTTTATTCAATGCTTTAATTTTATTTATATTTAAACTGCTATTAAATTGTTTTGAAATTTTCTCCAACATTCTGAAATCAATTAGCAATTATATTAGTTTTGTTTATTTTTAGTTTCTCTATATGCGGTTTCTTTTTGTGGCTTCTTATGTTGATTATTATCATTAATATTGCTTAAATTTAGATTTTTAAAAAAAAAAAAGTCATATTCATAAGCAAATCATTTTATTTGCTGTCTTAAATACACATAATTGATATTTCCAATTGATTAGATGTTGTGTTTAAAGAATTTAATTTATATTAAATTTAAATTATTTATAACCACAATTTTGTGTGTAAAAATTTTAATTTATATGATTTAGATTTTTTTCACATTGGCCTAACAACATGACGTATGATTATTATCGTTTAAGAAGTATGCAATTTTTTATTGCTCATACGTCGAAGGGGGGAAATGGAAGAAATTAAAATATGTATATGTATATAAAAACGATCGGAATAGAATTTAGAATACATTTAGGAACTAGAACTTAAATGGAACTGAACTAGAACTGAACTAGCACTGAACTAAAACTGAACTAGAACTGAACTAGAACTGAACTAGAACTGAACTAGAACTGAACTAGAACTGAACTAGAACTGAAC
>NC_060954.1:1883226-1916074 GCF_022045245.1 Lucilia cuprina | reverse complement strand
AGTTCTAGTTTAGTTCTAGTTCAGTTCTAGTTCAGTTCTAGTTCAGTTCTAGTTCAGTTCTAGTTCAGTTCTAGTTCAGTTCTAGTTCAGTTCTAGTTCAATTCTAATCAAGTTCTGTCCCATTTAAGTTCCGTTTTAAGCCTTGTTCAGAGGCATACTTTTCGTCGCTGATTGTAAAATTCGTTTCTGGTTTCGTTTTTTATTCAATTTCTTTATTGATCTTTTTTTTTAAGTTTAAAACAAACTTTGTGAAAATTCGTTAAACAGTTTTATTAGCAAGAAAATTTTGTTCAATCTCTCTTTAAGTTTTTGTTACTTCATTTCGAAGTTTCTTTGGTTAAAACTTTTTTAATGATTTTTATTTTAAGACCAAATAAAATTTAAAACTCAAAGCAAAATATTTCTTTTCAAATGGAAACAATATGTTTTTTTTTTATTTTCGAAAAGTAAAGCATAATAAAGTATTGATAAACTTAAGGAAATTTGCAGCAAGGAAAATATTTTGGTTTCTGTGCTCTAAGGTTTGAAAACCTTCTGTTTGATAGTTGATTTGGAGTAAATGGCACATTTAGGTTTTTTATTTATTTTACTTACACAATAACATAAGCCTCTAGTCTTCTCAGGTAATTAAAAGTTTTACTTTAAATTCTTATACAAAAAATATTACAAGATTTTAATATTTTTAGATATAAATTTTGTTAAATTGAAGTTTGTTTAGAAATTTATTTGTTTCTACAACTTTTGCAGAATCTTACAAAAAGCCCACCGAAAACATCACATCAACATCAATTGCATGGATCCTTTGGGCAGACGTGCCTTAACTTTAGCCATCGATAATGAAAACTTAGAAATGGTTGAGTTGCTGGTTATAATGGGTGTCGAAACGAAAGATGCTCTACTCCATGCTATCAATGCGGAATTTGTTGAAGCTGTTGAGTTGTTGCTGGAGCATGAGGAACTCATCTATAAGGAAGGAGAACTTTATGTAAGTGTTAAAATCAGATTTATATTTATGTAGAACGAAGCAAGTGTATGTTTTCTAAACGAAGAAACAACAAAAAAAATGAAACAAAAAACGTGTGTGGTAAGATTTCCTTAAGTACATATACAGTTTAAATAATCTTGAAATAAAAATCAGTCATTAGACACGTTTTCATTAGGAAATGAGATGAAATAAAGTTTTATTTCTACTTTGCTAAGCAAATTCTATTACGTATTTTCTTCGTACTTTAAGAAAGTTTTTTAAATATACAAGGCAAAGAAGAATTTATGTTACACTTCGGTAGGATATTAGTGTATAATTGGGGTAAAAGAATCAGACTATAGATCAGTCTGTAGCAAAGACTTAAGATCAGTCAATAATTACATACAAATTTGTATAAAAGCAAGACTGACTATGACTATCAGTCAAAAGCTAAACTATTGATGTGTCAAAAATACAGATCAGTCTAAGGTCAAGACTATAGATCCATCTATAGCGAGAACTATAGATCAGTCTAAAGTTAAGACTATAGATCATTCTATAGTAAAGAACATAAATCAGTCTATAGCCAAGATCAGTCTTTGGAAAAATTATAGAATAATCCATAGTCAAGTCTATAGATCACTCTAAAGCCTAGACCATAGATCTGTCTATAGATTGATCTAAAGTCTAGACAATAGATGTATCTACAGTCAAGACTATAGATCACTCTATAGTGAAGACTATAGATTAGTCCATGGTCAAGACTGTAGATCACTCTATAGCCTAGACCATGGATCTATCTATGATCAAGACTAAAGATCAGTCTATAGTAAAGACTATAGATCTGTCTATAGTCAAGATTATAGATACGTCTACAGTATGACTACAGATCTGTATACAGTGAAGACTATAGATCAGTCTACAGTCAAGACTATAGGACAGCCTATTGATCAGTCTCTAGACAAAACAATAGACTAGTCTATAGTCAAGACTATATATAGTTTTTTACTCAATAGATTAGTCTATAGAAAAGGCCATAGATCATTGGATGTCAAATGTTGTGATGAACCAATTCTTCTCCTTAATATTCTGTACTGAGAGAGTAGCAAATCAAGAAAATGAGTCAAGAAATCAACTTCCTGATTGCCTCTCCATACCTAGGCAAATAATTGTACATAAGTAAATAGGTCACCCCCAACCCCCAGAAATGATTTTAAAAATAATAATCAACTTTTTTATGGCTTTAAGCTAATGCAAAAAAAATTGTAAAATTTTCAATTAAGGTTTTTTAAAATTATACCTTAAGGTATTAAAAGTAACGACAAACAGAAAAATTATACACATTTGTGGCAAATACAACGACAAAATAACTTTAAATACTAAATCATAATTTAAAATACAGTACTGGTAGGTTATATGGCATTGTAACTGTGTCTGTGTCATCTAAATGTTTGCTTGATTAGGCACTTAATGTACCACATTTGTTAACGTTTTCATCTCTAACATTTTAAAAGTATTTCGGCTAGAGAACATACACTGGTTGGTTTTTTTTTGCACAGGCAATTTTAACTTTGTCAAGTCAACACATAACCTTGACTTCATTTTTCATGTGGATAACCCTGTAAAGAAGAGAAAAAAAGAACACAGACACTAAAAAAATTACAAAAGAAACAAAAAAAAACGTAATAAAAAATTGTCCCAAATATGAAACATTGAAATATGTTAAAAATATTCAGAGCTTTTTTAATAAGAAAAAACTATAATAAAAGAAAAATATACACAAAAAAATTAACTTAATCATGCATCCGTGCTAAATTTTTAAATATTTTTCCAACACTATTACATGTCTGTTGTCTGTTACTTATTATGTTTCTTGTCTTTTCACTTTTTACTTGCTGTACCTGTAACCGTATGTGTTTTCAACTCCCGCTAGAGTTGGCAAAAAGTTGAAATTAATACAGCCATGTTTCCACCGGATATAACACCTTTAATTTTGGCAGCACATAAAAATAATTTTGAAATTTTAAAAATTCTATTAGATAGAGGAGCTGCTGTACCAGTGCCACATGACATAAGGTAAGTTGACATACAAGTTACTTGTATAAATTACAAAAATGTATGTATAGAGGAATAAAAAAATAATCACCAACCTAAAAGTATGCTATGAAAATTGTGCATTTTATATTAGGCGAAACCTTTATGCAAAAACAGTATAAAAAATATCTTAAAAAGTGGAAAAAATATGTTCATTTTGTGTTAAAAGACAATAGCTTATGATAAAATTTTAGCAAAATTTGAGAAATATTAAAAAAATATATATTTTATGTAAATTATGTTTCTTACGTATGATTGTTATTAGACATTGTAAATTACTCATACGTATACATCTGATAATTTATTATACAGTTTGGCTGGATATTAAAAAAAATACAAGATTTATTTCAGTTTTCTTATGTATTATAAATTAATGAAAATTGAATTTAAAGAAATAAAGAAAATTAAATTGCTCCATGAAATTTGTTCAATAAAATCTTTTTTAATTTGTTTCTTTTATGTTAAGATGCGGTTGTGAAGAATGTGTTCGTATGTCTTCTGAAGATTCCCTACGTCATTCCTTGTCTCGTGTTAATATTTATAGAGCCTTATCTAGTCCTTCTTTAATATGTCAGACATCTCACGATCCTATTTTAACAGCATTTCAATTGTCATGGGAGCTAAGAAATTTGGCCTTTACAGAACAGGTAAGTCAATATCTATTTTTTTTTTCTTGACGAATGATTGATACATTATAGTGACTATACACTGATCTATAATCTTAACTATAGACTTATCTATAATCTTCTATAAAGACTAATCTAATGCATTCACATACTGATTTATAGCCTATAAACTTGTCTATAAACTGATCTCTATTTTCGAATATAGACTGACCTTAAATCTTTAGACTGTTATGTAGTATTGACTATCGGGTGATCTATAGCCTAAACTATAGACTGATCTTTAGTCTTGCCTATAGGTTGATCTATAGTCTTGAGTATAGACTGATCTACAGTCTTGAGAATAGACTGATCTATAGCTTTGAATATCTTAATATTTAGTCCTTGAATTTAGACTGCTCTGTAGTTTTGACAAAAGATTGATTTATAATCTTGACTATAAACTGATGTATAGTTTATATATCGTAAGAAAATTTCCTTAAAAAAATAATATTTCAAAAAATGTTTCTGAAATTTTCCGTAGGAATGCAAATCCGAATATATGGATCTCAGAAGACAATGTCAACAATTTGCCGTAGATTTACTAGATCAAACTAGAACCTCAAATGAATTGGCCATAATACTAAATTATGATCCTGATATGTCCACATATCAGCCTGGTGATAGAATGTCCTTGAATAGATTAACACAAGCAATATATTATAAACAAAAAAAGGTGAGTACTACGACCTAATAAGAACAAGGAAAAATAAACAAATCAATCAAATTGTATCTCTTTAAACAGTTCGTTGCTCATGCAAATATCCA
The DNA here is from genome assembly GCF_022045245.1 of Lucilia cuprina. NCBI lineage: Eukaryota > Metazoa > Arthropoda > Insecta > Diptera > Calliphoridae > Lucilia > Lucilia cuprina. Next base: position 1,911,586 of record NC_060954.1, on the reverse strand, counting down.
ACAATTATTATCATCCATTTGGTATGAGGGTCTACCCGGTTTTCGGCGTAAAACTTTATTTGAAAAACTCTTGTGTATTGTTAAGGTGGCCGTATTGTTTCCTATTTATTGTCTCATCTACATGGTGGCTCCGAATTGCAAGACTGGCCAGTTAATGCGTAAACCATTTATGAAATTTCTTATACATGCCTCATCATATTTGTTCTTTTTGTGTAAGTATATTCATGTTTCATACATTTAGACATAGAAATTAGTAACGAAATTGTAAAATCATCTAACGAAAACTAAAGAAAACTACTATATATTTAACAAAGCAAACTAAGAAATGTTAAGTTGTGTTCTATGAACTTAAACAAAACAAGTGAGAGTGTGTAAAAGAAAAAAAAACAAGTTTATTCACATTCGGTTAAATGACATAATGACTCTACAAGATTTTTGTTATACTTTTTCCTTTAACATTCTAAACCATATACGTACTATATACACTGTTCTTGTTTCACAAAACCATTTGTGGACATTATCTAATCTCATAAACCAACAATTGTTATACTGACTTACTCCCTCAGAACATAGTATGGAGCAGTGTTGATAGTTGTGGTGTTTTTTGTGCTGAAATAAGAATGAAATTGTATTTAAGTAAAGCGTAACTAAAGAGAATACAACCGGAAGAATGTATTCTTCCATCATATCACAAACATACATTTAAGCGTGCTCTCTAACTAAACAGAAAGCAACTAAATACACATACATATGTACAGTATATGGAAACATACTTTTATGACAACCACTAAGCCATCTCATATAAAACAAACATTCACCATAATACCAACTTTAATATAACGATGATGATGACAACTACTATGAGCATACAACTACAATAACAATGTCCTTGTACTTGACCAGAAGCATACCAATAACTATATAAGTTACATATACAGAGATTCTTTCATAAAATAGTGAAACAATGGAAACATTTTAGTTGTATTTGTATGTGTGTGTGCAAAAGGATGCTTTGGTGCGTCCTTAAATTCTTTTCAAATTGTTAAAACTCATGCATTGCATAAAACAATAATGATGAGTATGATTTTGCTATGTTGGCCATATATACAAGTATTTGTATATGTATGTATCAACTTATATGTATAGTAACCTTTATATACTTTGAAATGAGTTTTAGATTTAAGTTTATCTAAAAACAAAAACAGTGAAACCTGGTTAAAAAAGACTGGCTAAAATTTGTTAACATAAACAATTTTCGATTTACACAAATCAGTATGATATTAGAGAAAAGGCTGCAGACTAGATTATGGGCTAGACTATAGACTAGATTATAAACTAGACTGTAGACTAGAGTATAGAAAAACTAGAGACTAGGCGATAGACTAGACTATAGACCAGATTATAGACTAGACTATACACTAAACTATAGACTACACTATAGACTAGAGACTATATTATAGACAAGACTATAGACTAGACTATAGACTAGACTATAGACTAGACTATAGACTAGACTATAGACTAGACTATAGACTAGACTATAGACTAGACTATAGACTAGACTATAGACTAGACTATAGACTAGACTATAGACTAGACTATAGACTAGACTATAAACTAGACTGTAGACATTGCTATTGACTAGACTTTAGGTTATTTTGTAAAAATTCAAATTTTTAGTAAACTGTAGTTTAGGTCTGTTAAAAGAGTTTCCACTGTCCCTCCATATAACTATTTATTTATCTTTATTATTTTTGTTAAATCCTTTCGGTTTTATTATATAACCTTCTCTACCTTACTCCTCCCCTATAGTCATTTTAATATTGGTGTCTCAACGTGCTGATGACGACGTTATACGTATACTGGGCTCTGAACGTATGAAAAAAGAATTGATCGAACAGCAACGACGACAACGTGGTCAAGGACCCACCAAACTAGAAATGCTGGTGGTGTTATATCTTTTCGGCTTCATATGGGAAGAGGTGCAGGAAATCTTTAATGTGGGCATAAGAAGTTACTTAAGAAATATGTGGAATTTTATAGATTTTCTACGAAATAGTTTGTACATCAGTGTGATGTGTTTAAGGTGAGCAAAACAAATTTGCGGTTAAAATAAACTTTAATGATTATTTTTTATTTAAAGAATATTTGCCTACATACAACAGGCCACAGAGATAGCCAGAGATCCAAAAATGGCCTATGTGCCGCGCGAGCAATGGAATGATTTTGATCCCCAACTTATAGCAGAGGGTTTGTTTGCGGCGGCCAATATTTTCTCTGCCCTTAAACTGGTGCACATGTTTTCAATAAATCCTCACTTGGGACCACTACAAATATCCTTGGGTCGCATGGTCATTGATATTGTGAAATTCTTTTTCATTTACTCCTTGGTATTGTTTGCCTTTGCCTGTGGCTTAAATCAATTATTGTGGTATTTTGCTGATTTGGAAAAAAGTAAATGTTATGTTTTGCCGGGTGGTCAGGCAGACTGGACGGGACATTCAGATTCTTGCATGAAATGGCGTAGATTTGGCAAGTAAGTGAAAGCAAAAGAAATAGAAAACAAATAAAACTAATTCCAATGATGAGGTGATAATTGTGTGGGTGACAAGAAACATTTAAATGTTAATTCAAGTGAAGGCTGTTGACAAAACTGCTTGCCCAAGTAATGAAGTTAAAGCATTTGTACTTTTATTTCTATTTTTCTCTGCTTTTAGTTTGTTTGAGTCCTCACAATCATTGTTTTGGGCCAGTTTTGGTATGGTGGGTTTGGATGACTTTGAATTGACGGGCATTAAGTCGTATACACGTTTCTGGGGTCTACTCATGTTTGGCTCGTACAGTGTCATCAATGTTATAGTCTTATTAAATCTACTAATAGCCATGATGTCCAATTCCTATGCCATGATTGATGTAAGTTCAATAGTAAATTAAATGACCTTAATAACAAGAGAAAACACAATAAATCCCTAAAGATACTTATTTGCAAGCAAACATAATTTTCTATAAAAACAAACAAATAAATGTTAATTTTTTGTTTGTTTTTTTTTTCTTTTAGCAACATTCAGATACGGAGTGGAAATTTGCTCGCACTAAATTATGGATGAGCTATTTTGAGGATACCAGCACTTTGCCACCGCCATTTAATATTTTGCCCTCTGTCAAGTGGCTAATCAGAGTATTTAGAAAGTCAAGCAAAGAGATTGATCGCAAACGTTCCAAGGTAAATGGGCAAAAAAATATTATTCTTCTAATTTTTTCTTTTTTAATTTTTAATATTGTATGTGTGTGTGTTTGTTGTTTTCCTTTCCATTTTCTGGCTACATTTTCTAGAAACGTCAGGCTAAGGAACAAGAAAATGCTTATGACAACATAATGCGCTCTTTGGTTTGGCGTTATGTTGCTGCCCAAAATCGTAAGTTTGAAGATAATCCAGTGACAGAGGATGACATCAATGAAGTCAAAAGCGAAATATCTACAATGCGCTATGAAATGTTGGAAATCTTTGAGAATAGTGGCATGGATGTGTCATCGGCTGCTAAAAAGGAAAAACGTAAGTAATAAAGTAGAAAGTAAGGAATTTTCTAAAAGTAAAAATGGTATTTCTAGATTAATAAATCAGCAACAAGATTATTTTACTAAAATGTGTTATCAAAATTTTTGGCAAAGCGAATTCCACCTAAAATTTCTTGAGCTTTCTTTAATGAAGCAAAAGTTTTACACGAATAAAGTCCTTTATATTTTTATAATTTTCATTTAAATTCTTCAGTTGTTAAAAGATACCATCTGGCAAATAAATTTTCAAAATCTTTAAAATGTTCTCTTTATGTCAATAAAAGTTTAGTCAATATCAATTCAGTTTAATGCAAATTATGACTTTTTGAAAAAAAATGTATCGCAGAAACTTATAGTGTTGCCAAATTTTTAAAATCATCATATGTTTATGATTTCTTTCAGCATGTCGGGCCAAGAAAACGAAAATGTGGGAACGTCAATTAATGAAAGGATTCCAGGTGGCACCCTGTCAAAATGTCAATGAAGAAAAACTAAATGGCAATGTAAACAGTGAATGTGACATTAATGAAATCAAAGTGGAAAAAGATCCCTCTAGACCAGATAAAGAAACACCCAAACAAAGATTCCAAAGAGTAGCAAGGCTAGTGGCCCAGCAGTCAACGGCCCACAAATGGACGGTGGTGTTGCAAGGTACACTAAAAGATTCTCAAATTGGAAGATCAAACAAAGATAGTGTCAAGAATTTGCAGCATTTAGGCAAAGCCATAGAAGAGGCCAAAAAGTAAGTTTATTTTTTATAAAAAGAAAAATAAGAAATATACTTATTTTATCAAATTGTTTTCAGATTAATTTTACAATCACCACCCACAATATCAGGCCGAGAATCACCCATAGCAGTGGAATTTGAAGATGAAAAAACCGCCACCTTATTAGAGTTATTAAATCAGATAAGTGAAGAATTAAAAGATGCTAAAACCTCTACACTACAACAAAGATTACAAGCAGATGAAATAAAAAAGAAATTCTTGCAACAACATCAACAACAGCAGCAACCCACTCGACCTCCTCTAGCCAAGGATATTAAACCTATAATAAAAGAATATGGCGTAGAATCTCCTGCTTCATTTCATCAAAGTAAATCGGTAACCACCAGAACCCAAACACTACCAGAAATACAAACAGCCAAAAAAGCACCAACTAAACAGAAAAGCAATGAAATAATTTTATCACCGGGCCAGTTAAATAAACCTATTTCAATGAAAAAACCAGCACCATCAGCTCCCTCACATTCTGCTACCGCTAGGCCTACACAAAGCACTCATACGCCTTTTGCTGTGGAATTGGGTAAAGCGGGCCGTAAGCCTGGCTATGCTAGACTACCACATCAACATTATGAAAATATTCCCTCCAGTTTTGATTTAAATGTTGTGGACTTGGAAGATGACAATGATATGATGGATAATATTTCTCAATTTAGTTCAGATGCTTATGGCTCGCCCAAGCATGAGCAGAAACCAAAGAAATGAAAATAAATTAATTTCAATTTTTAAATATATTTTTTAAAACAAGAAAATAGATTGTGATAAAAACCAGGGGAACAATTGTTATATTAGTTACAAAATAAATAAATAAAAACAGGGAAATTTAAACAAGTGCAATAAAGTTTAATGAATAAAATAATTATATTCTAAAGTGTTTTATTTAAAACAAAAATATTCAAAAGTCTGGCCACTTTGGTGCAAGAAATTTTTACAAAACAGTTAGCTAATTGTTTAAGCTTTTGACTAACGCTAGTTTCACTTAAATCGGTTCAGCTAGTTAGATGTTATGTTCATACAAAAAAAGTAATAAACAATTATAAATATCTAAACTCTGGCAACACTGCTAAATAAAATTTTTCATAAAACTATTAGCTGAAATCAATACCTTTAGATTGACACTAGTTTCACTCAAATCGATTTACAATATCCAAAGTTATAGTTAAACACAAAAAGTTATAAACGATTACAAAAATCAAAGCTTTGGCAACACTGGTAAATAAAAATATTCACAATGCTGTTAGCTCCAATCAATACCTTTCGATTGACACTAGTTTTGCTCAAATCGGTGAACAACATCTAAAGCTTTAGCAATTGGCAAGAAGTTGGTGCATAATAGTAATTTTCTTAACATTGGCAACCCTGGTAAAATAGTTTTTCCATTAAGTGAATAGTTTAAATTATAACCTAACGTTTGACACCACTTTCATTAAAATCGCATAAGTACTTTAAGAGTTATAGCCGTTTAAAAAATCCCTTATTTTGTCCAATTTTCAAAACCTGGTCACCCTGTCACTACATTGATACAGCGCCATCTATTGATGACATACATGGTTTTTCTGCAAAACGAAAAATTGAAGACATCGGAGAAATTTTTTCAAAACGCTATAACTCAAAAACTACTCAACCGATTTGAATGATATTGGTATGGTTTGAAAGGGGTCATATTCTAGATTTTTAAAATTTATTTTTCCAGAGTTGCCACCTTGAAAATTTCTGCTACAGGGAGAAGTAAATAACAAAAACCCGTATAATTCATAATGTATTAGACCGATTTTGAAAAAGTTTGTTCTGATTAAAAGAGAACATTAAGGAGATGTAAGAATTTATTTTGGCAGAGTTGCCAGATTGTTTATAGGCTATAAAAGAGAATAAAAGTAAAAAATTATATAAATACAAAAGTACGGAAGCAAATTCGTCAATATTTGTATCTTTTTGAAGAGGGCGTGTTCAGGATATTGAAAATATATTTACCAGAGTTGCCAAATATATTGTTTATTACAATGTGAATTATTGGAAGAAATGATATAACTTGCTATGTGTTTAAGTGATATTTGTCAAATTTGTATGGTTTGATGAGGAGAAGCGGCAGAAGACATAAGTGTAGTTGTCAGGTTGTTTATACAGTAGCCACGTTGTAGTTTTCACTATAAATATACAATTCAGAGAAAAAATTAAATATGTTGGGTTGTGAATAGGAAATGATATGTGAAATGGAAATGTTATTCAATCAACGATAGCTTTTCATAAGTGCTTAATACATGAATATTTTTGAAATTATCTTTATTAACAAGAAATTTTCTCTACCTTAGTAGTTTAAATAGACACATTAATTATATTTAATGTCACAAAATAAATATTCTTATTTATTGCAATTTGAATTTAAAATTACAAATTTTAAATCTCTAAATACACTAACAAACATTTACAATAAAAAAAATGTTCTTAATTTGTTTAATATTTTATTGTGTACAATATCTGTTTTATATTTAAATACGTATTTGTAGCTTTATTTTATTTGTCTTCTAATATCTATGTTTATTTCAGTTTAAGCATTGTTATATTGTATATTTTACAATTTCTGGGTATAAACTTTTAAAGTCTTTAGACTTAAATATTTTTTTCTCTTTTTATTAAGATATACAATGTTTAGCAATCTAATGGTTACTTATTTCGAAAATCCTAATGATTTTCATATTGAGATATTTGGGCAACAATAACAACAACAAACAAAAAAAAGGAAACATTTTATTTTGCTATTTTTTCTTTTGTTAGCAAATTTTATACAATATTTTTTTATTTGTGTTTGGTTTTGTATTGTAATTGTGTTTGCAGTGGGAAATTGTTAATGGTTAAAGACGATTTGTTTACACAAACAATAAAGTAAAGGAAAGAATAGGCGATATAGACTAAGATACAGACAGTCTTATAAACAAACATACGTATATACTACTCGTGCATCTATTTATCTTTAAATTATAAAAATATCAGTAAAGGGACTTATACAGCCTATTATTAGTACATGTGCAAAGTTCTGCTTGGGTGTACTTTAAAAAAATGCAAATTTTAGAAGATCTATTTCACAATTGCCTTTTTAGTTTGCTTTGTTTAAATCCCTTTCATTTGCGTTTGTAAAACTGCCCATGACTGTTGAAGGGATATTTAAGTGTCAGTTTGTATTTGTGGCTACATGTTTTTTGTCTTGTAACTTTGTTGTTGATATTTATTCCTAAAATACATTTGCATTAAATTTGGTTCATTATATAGATTTTTTGCTTTATTTTTTTTGCATATATTTCCGATAACATGGGCTAAAGGATATTTAAGGATTTAACTTTGTTTCTTCTTACAGCTATTCACCCTCCTTGTTTTTCTTCTAACAAAATGTTGCTATTTATTTGTCATTTATTTGTTATTTACTTATCATGATTGAAATATGTTCACATAAACTAGGTTCGTTTTGTTTGATTCTCATCTTGTTTTTTGTAGGGATATAAACAAAGAAAGTGTTAAGTTCAATTTTGTAAAATCTCGTGATTTAAAGTAAACATATAATTGAGAATTTTTGGGTATTAGTTTTCATCAGCAATGAATTTGCTAAAAAGGAAAGGATTTCTTTATTAGAACTGTCAGATTATATGGTAATTGCAGATGATGTTGTCTGTTGTTAAGAAATTTGCTGTTAGTTAGAAATAATTTGGCCTTTGAAATTTCAAAATCACTTTACACTTAAAAAAACAATTTGGCAACTCTGGCAAAATAATTTTTTAAATCGGCACATCCTCTTTAATTCAATGCCATACTCGCAGAAATTGGTTCAGAATATTTGAAGTTATAACATTTTTTTGATTTATTCTCTTTATAGCGCAAGAAATCATCTGGCAACACTGGCAAATAAAAATTTCAAATCTTTCAAATATCTTCTTTAATCCTATGCCAACATCTTAAAAATTGGTTCAGTACTTTTCGAGTTATACCATTATATTTCATTAAATTCACTCTACAATAAAAACAACAATCTGGCAACTCTGGAAAAATAATTTTTTCAAATCTTCAATTTGTCCCCTTTAATCCAATGTAAATTTTATCAAAATCGGTTCAGTATTTATTGAGTTATAGCGTTTTGAAAATCGACTCTGGAGTTCCACAATTTTTCACTTTGCAAAAAATCGATGTACCCCACCAATAGATGGCGCTGTTACTATGTAGTAACAGGGCTGCCAGGTTTTGGAAATTTGGCAAATTATAGGGATATTTAAAAACGCTATAACTTCGTAAATACTAAAGTGATTTTAATGAATATGGGCTCAAACGTTAGATAAAAGTCTAAGCTAGTGGTCTTTATGAAAAATTATTTTGCCAGTGTTGCCAGATCGTTGTAGTTTGTTATTATATAACTAAAAAATTTTGAACTGCAATAACTTGGAAAATATTGAACCAATTTGAAAAATGGTGACATCAGTATATAGGTAATAATCTAAACTTTTTGTTTTCAGAAAAATTATTTTACCAGTGTTGCCACACTGTTGAAATTTTGTAATAATATTACAAACAGCCATAACTTCAAAACTATTCAACCAATTTGGAAAAACTTAATTTCATTTGTTAGGTTTTAACTAACTCTTTTTGTTTTATGAAAATTATTTTACCAGTGTTGCCATATTATTGAAATTTTATTACATTATTACAAATTGTTATAACTTCGAAAGTATCTAATTAATTTGAAAGATAATGAGCTCAATCGTTAGTTTATAATATGCATTGTTTGTTTTATGAAAACTCATTTTACCAGTGTTGCCATATTGTAGAAATTAGGTTAAAATAAATCAAATTGATGTAAATTTGAAGGAATTTAACAAATTTGAATGCAAATATCTATAACATTGTTAGTATTGTACGGATTTAGAAAATTATGTCTTTAAGCGTTAATTATAATTTACAGACTTTGTTTTAAGAAATGTTATTTTACCAGTGTTGCCGTATTATTAAAATTTTGTAACACAATTAAAAATTGTCATAACTTTAAAAGTAATTATGCGATTTGAATGATGATGAGCGTAGTCGTTAGATTATAATTTACACTCTTTGTTTTATAAAAATTTGTTTTGTCAGTGTTGCCATATTGTAGAAAATAGGTTACAATAATACAAATTGCTGTAACTTCGAAAGTATTAAGCCGATTTGAAAAATTAAATCTTTAATAGTTAAGTTGTAATTTACACAATTTGTTTAACGAAAACTTAGTTTGTCAGTGTTGCCATATTGTTGAAATTTTCTTAAAATGCTTCAAGTTGCTATAACTTTGAATGAGTTTAACCGATTTAGAAAATGATGAGCTCAATCGTTTGGTTGTAATACACACTCTTTGTTTTTTGAAAAAATTATCTTACCAGTGTTGCCATTTTAATGCATTTTTCTTACAATGTTACAAATTGCTATAACTTCGAAGGTGTTTAACCGATTAGGAAAATTATGAGCTCAATCGTTAGGTTGTAATTTACCGTCTTTGTTTTTTTATGTTTTTGCCAGTGTTGCCATATTATTAAAATTTGTTACTAAATTACAAATTACTATAGTTTTTAAAGTATTAAGGCGACTTAAATCAAAATGACATTAAACGTTATCCTTTACATTAAGCTAGTTATATTGTGGAAAAATTTTTTGATCAGAGTTGCCAGATAAAATTTCTTATTAAGCTTATTGTTTGTTTAGAAAGTGTTTAACATTGAATGTTTTTAACCGATTTGAGCATAAAATGAAAGGTGTTTGTTTGAAAAATAATCTTTACCCATTAACCTTTAACAAAATAACAACTAAGTTTTCTTTATACATTTTTAAAAGAGTTTACAAATCTGTTTCTTATTGAAAACAGTATATACCATGTATACTGTTTTGCTTGAATTTACAATTTTACTTCGTTATTATTTTTATTAAATTTAATTCTTATTAAAATGAATAATGACTTTCCTATTCGCTATCGCTTTATTAATGACAAAACTTTTAAAAGATTTATTATAAAAAAAAAATAAATACATATTCAGCAAATATTTACTTTAAGCCGCTGCACACTTTTCTTATCCAAATATAAATCTTTAAAGGTCAGTCTCTATTATCATATCTTTACACTAGGTTTATTAAAATATTTGTAAAAAGCCTCCTTAAAAATTATTGCGTAAGTCAGCAAAAGGACATTAACGATAAACTTTATATTCAAAAATATTTACTTAAACTTTATTATAGGATTTTGAACTTTTAAAAGCAATAGAATTAATGTAATAGAATAGAAACTCAAAATATTAATTTTGTAGCAAATTTTAAATGAAAACTGGCCAAAAAACCTATTGAAAATCCACAGAATTAATTTTACTAGCAGAAAGATGAGAATGGTATAAGTAAACCAGATAATGTTCTAAACTAGAAGCAATTTTAAAGAATCCTCCATTGATACTTCTAATTCAATTGTTAAGAAACAAACTCGGCATGAATAAATAAACTCCTGAATAAATGTTCTAAATAAAGCTAAAAATTTATACAAGATACTATTTAACATTAGCAATTCAAAAGAAAAATGTTACATACAATAGATAATAAATATGTTAGATTTCTATTCAATGCACATTTTATAAATAATAATAGTAATACCCACAACATACGTACACACATACATATTTGAGCAAAAATACATGTATTTAACTAAATTATCCATATAATTTACTGGCATAACAATTTTTATAATCTAGATCACTATACTGGGGAGGGTATTATGTATTTGTGCTGATGTTTGTAAGACCCAAAAATATTGGTTTTATATCCACCTAAAAATATACCAATCATCTCAGAATCCTGACCCGAGTAGGTGGGATTTTGTATACCTAATGCGTTTTTTTTCTAGGTCTTGGTCTATTTGTCTTTAAACTAGATCTTAAAGATGAGCGTGTAACAGAATCTAAAAGGGATCCGTTGGTAAAACTAGGCACCATGGTGCTCATAGAGACCAAACTATCCAAGCTAATTCTGGCAATAAACATCGTATAACGCATATACAAAGATAATTTGTTTCAGTTCAAGATTTGAAACAATTCCACAGTTTAAGATCAATTCTCTTTAGTTCATGCGTTGGCTAGTACATAATTTACTACAGACAAGAATTTTGTAAATCCGTGTGAAATTTCGGTTACGGAATTTGGAATTTATATTGGTTTGCTTTAAGCTCGAAAGCTACTGAAGGGTGAAACTACTGGAAACTCACCCTTCTGGTAAATTCGCACGCTGAATCTGAAAATAGATTCAGAATGGACCTTTTCATCAAAATTATCGATAATTTTTTATTTTTATGCATTTATTTCGAGGTTTTGAGACCGAGGACAATTCAAATTTGCCATTTAAGACTAAAGTCTATGCTAAATCCAAAACTGGTTTTAAAATTGAGCTGGGTTCAATATTTCATAAAAAATTTTGCACAACCATTTTGAACCAAATAATTTCACATTAATATTTTGCTAATCAGTTTTTTAGCTAATTTGATGAAATCATATGGTCGACCACTTTCTTTCTACTATTTTACTCTTAAATTATATTATAAATATTAAAAATGTATTATATTACAATTCATAAAACGTATTTGGAAAAACATATACTTAAAGACTTTATAGATAATATTTCTATAGAAAAAAGAAACAACAACTACTAAAACATAAAAATGTTCATCCATCAATAAATGTTTGTGTAATTGTACAGATAAAAAAAGACGTATGTAACTTCATAATCATGACATGACTTTACACAATTTTATTTAAAATTCTATCTACTAAATACTCATACTTTTAGCTAGAAAAAAATACTCTCACACACAAACACACCCACACAAATTTACTTGTACTTTTCTACTTAAAACATATAAAAACTTATTGACCTTTTTTTCGACTCATGAATAGATTCATATTTACTTATACATTCATATTTAAGCATTTGCTTTATTCAGGACATCAGAAGAGTATGTTGTGGTCCTTGGAGTTGGGAAAAAATGCCAAAATGCTGTTCTTTTCATTTGCCCTTCCTAGTATTTATTTGAAATTTTTTTTGGATATTAAATGGTTTTATTTTTGTTTCTTCTTAAAATCATCAATATTCAAACATAAGGTATAAAAATGTTTCTATTTTAAGTAGAATAAGGGGAGGTATAGTAGGGCGACTTTGAAATATTACAGTTACTTTTTATACTCTACACTACAGTGCTTGATATAAGCTTATGTATTTGTTTCCCATCCTTTCCTTAAGTTGAAGTCAATATAAAATTCGTTGCAATCATATATTCGACTTAAACTTGTATCTCTTACAATATTAGCTTAAAGTTAAATATCAAATTTAAGATTTTATCTTGTGATAAATTTGCTAACAAACATTTGAGTTATTAAAATTTCATTTTGCATATACCAGCAAAAAGATTGTATCAAGAGTTGAGGTAGTTTTTTTGTTTGTTCAAAAAACGTTTGAAGTTTGTTATTTGTATAATAAATACTTATAATTTAATAAAAATTTATGACATGACAAAATTTTTATTGAATTTTATAATTTAGGTCTACATTTCTTTTGTTCTTTTTTTTGTTGTGTAAAACAATGTGTGTAGAAAATGTTTGAGAATTTCAAGTAAATTGAGATTTTTTTGATATGATATAATTAGCATACCTTAAGGGCCATACATACATATTTACTTTTAGGGTAGTAATAATTGTTTTTAAAATATTTAAAATATAAATATTTGTGAAATAAAACAATCATATTGTATGTTTAATTAAGTTTTTAATAACTTATTTTTGCTTTAACAAACTTAAATCAAGTTTTTCCCATTTTTTTTAAACCAACTTAAAAACTTTGAAAGAAAACATTTGGCAAACATATTTACATTATTTCATTAATAAATTTAAACAGTGGCAACACTGGTGAAATAATTTATATTAATGAATTAAAGCTACAACCTAACGACTGACATTAATACTATACAAATCGTTTAAATACTTTCCAAGTTATAGCAACTTAAAGAAAATAATAAAAATCTTAAAAAAATCTACAACCTGGCAACACTGGCAAAATAATTTTTCCAAAAATTAAAAATATGAACTTACACCTAACATCTGAATTCATTTTTGTTGCAATCACTTCACTACTTTCGAAGTTATAAACATTTAACTCTAAGAGAACTTAATAGCTAAAAACCACACTATCTGGCAACACTGGTAAAATAAATTTTCATAAAACTCGTAGCTTATTTAATAATCTAGCGTTTGACATCCCTATTATTGAAATCCATGAAATACTTTTAAGTTATAACAATTTAAAAAAATTGTATAACATTATGACAGTTTTCAAAAATCTGGCAACTCTGGCAAAATAATTTTTACCCTTAGCATATAGCCTAAATTCTAACCTAACATTTGACACTACTTTCATTAAATTCCATTAAGAACTTTTAAAGTTATAGCTGTTTAAAATAATACCTTAATTCACATAAATTTGCTAAACTTGGCAACCCTGTTACTACATTGTAAAAGCGCCATCTATTGTTTGGGTAGATTGTTTTTGAGAAAATGAAAAATTAAGGAATTGCAGAGGCAATTTTCAAAGTGCTATAACTTTTAATTTACTGAACCGATTTTCACAAAATTACCACCATTATAGAGAGGGTGAATTGAAGTTTTTTTAAAAATTATTTTGGCAGTGTTGCCAGATTGTTATTTTAAGAGTATAGTGGATTGAAAGATAAAAAACAGTAAAGCTCTAAAAGTACTTAACAGATATCGACTAGATTGATCTTATTTTAAAGAGGATTTCTTGTAGATCTTGAAAATTATTCAAGCAGTGTTGCCAGATTGTTATTTTACTTTACAGAGACTTAATTGCGAAATTTTGTAAAACTTCAAATGTATTAAACCGATTTTAATAAAATTTGTATTCATTGAAAGATGATTTTTTGTAGGTCTTAAAAAATTAGTATACCAATGATGCCAGATGGTTTTTGCACTAAAAAATTAAACAAATTTGAAAATAATTAACTTCTAAATGTATTGGACTAAGTTTAAATTGTTTATATAATGTATCGTTGTAATTTTGTTTAAAAGAGGTTGTGTTGAAGGTTTTCAAGAATTATAGTTCTAATATTGCCAGATTTCGGTTTTCATACTAAATATCGTTTTGATTTTTCTGTTCCTCAGACAGTTTTCAAAAATCTGATTATTCGTTAGCATAAATCAAATTTATGGTCATTTTGTTTAATTTTTGTTTAAGACAAAATACAATTTGTTTAAACAGCCATAAAATCTAAAAAATAAACAATGAAAAACAACATAAAATGAGATGAATTGACATGATTTTTTATGCTGATGACAAAGATATTTAAATAATGGCAAATATTTAATATTAATAATAATACTAATAAAAATGAATTTTTTTATTGATTTATAGCATAAGTTAAGGTTAATACGTACATGTTTTATAAACTTTAAAGATTTATATAAAAACGATGATATTTTTAACTTTAACTTTTCTTTCTTTTTAACGACATAAAATAAAACAAAAAATTGTTTATGGCTTTTAGGCTCATAAATAATGCCTTATTTATGTTTTAGCCAATATTTGCTTGTTTTTCTTTTTTCTTTTATAATGAAGCTATTGATGACATCTTTAGTAGCCCATAAGCATGTTTAAACATGTTTAGAAAAATAAATTCAATTTGAATATAAGCAACAACAACAACAACACAAAAAAAAGTAATGAAACAAAAATTTTAAAAATCAAGCCCCAAAAATAAAAAAAAAAATAAAAACAGAAGTAGTAGTCTTACATAAGACAGGATATCACAAGGTGGCTGCATGTCTTAACAAATCCTTAAGGGATTTCAAATTTAACTTAAATACATGCATAACAAACTCATACAAAAACAAACACATATAATAAGTATGTGTGTTTGCTAAATTGGGTCTAACGCCAAACAATTTTATTGCTTTTGATACTTCCGGTTATAAAATAACGTTTGCTGTTGAGCCCTTGTGTAAGAAAAAAAAACTTTGATATTTTTGTCATTTTAAATGGAAATTTATCGTTAAATTTACTCATCTTTAAAAACAGGCCGTTTTCTTTTTTTTCATGTTTTAAGCACGTATTTTTGTTTTTATTTTTTGCAAGTTGTCTGTCCTAAACGGAAGGGACGTTTTTTATTTGTACTCAAGTATTTTCTTTGACTAATCGGAATTTTGTTTTGTTGTTCAAGTTTTATTTCTTTTGTAGCCAAACACTAAATTGTTTTATCTTTATTTAAACATCTAGTAAAATATCTATATCAAGAAAAAAACAATAAAAATTTGTCATGATATTTAGGTTGATTTGTAAATTGTTTTAGGGTGTTTAAAGAAAATTTCAGGGGATTTTTGAAATAAATAGTTTATTTGTTAGGCTTTGTAGAGAAAAATTGTAAACAATTTAATATGAACTTTAGATTTTTTTACAAAATCTTATTTTGTAATAATGAACTTGATCTCAAATACATTTTTTCTCGGTTCATATATATTATAGTGTAAAAAACAATCTGGCAGCACTGGTAAATTACATTTCAGCATCTTCAATTTATTTCCATTACAACAAATAAAAACTTTTGGAAAATCTGTTCAGTACATTTTAAGTTGCATAAACTTATATAGTTCAATACAATTCATAGCAAAACCGATTATGTGGCAACATTGGTAAAACAATTTTCAACATCTTTAATATAATCCCAACAATCCAAAGCAAACGGAAATGAAATCGGTTATGTACTTCAAGAGTTATTCAATTTTTTCTTTAATTGTATATATAACAAAAACAACAATCTGGCAACACTGGCAAGACAAGTTTTTAACATTTTTAATATATTTCCTTTAATTTTATACAAAAATTATTGAAATCGTTTGAGTACATTTAAAGTTATACTAGTTTATTGCTTTATTTACACTTTTTTTCAAAATATTACCATCTGGCAACTCTGGCAAAATAAATTTTCAAAAACTTCAATTCATTCCCTATCCAGCAATATAAATTTCAATTGAATCGGTTAAGTACTTTTCGAGCTATAGCGTTTTGAAAAATGTCTCTGCTAGTCCACAATTTTTCATGTTGCACAAACACAATGTACCCAAACAATAGATGGCGCTGTTACTATGTAGTAACAGGACTGCCAAGTTTAGTAAAATTAGTTTAATTTAGGGATTCTTAAAATGGCATTAACTTCCAAAGTACTTCAGTGATTTTAATAATTGTGATGTCAAATGATAGGTTAGAATTTTCACTATTTATTTTTTGTAAAAATTATTTTGACAGTATTGCCAGATTAATGAAATTTTATATATTGTTACTATACTACTTAATGTTACTGAAATTAACAAAATACTTTAGTGATTTCAATGATTTTGGTGTCAAATGATAGATTAAAGTGTAGGCTATAAGTTATTTATAAAAATTAGTTTGCCAGTGTTCCCAGATTGTTTAAATTACCTAAAATGTTAGTATTTTCTTTATAAAGCTATAATTTCGAAAGTACTTAAGCGATTTCTCTGATTGTGGTGTCAAACGTTAGCTAAGAGTTTTGGCTATTAGCTTTTGTAAAACTTATTGTACCAGTGTTGCCACACTGCTTAAAATTTAGTATATTCTTTGCATTGTTATAAAATGAACAGTATTTAAGCGATTTTAATGATTCCAGTGACAATCGTTAGGTTATAACTTAAGCTATTTGCTTTATGAAAAATTTACTTTAACAGTGTTGCCAAAGTTTTGAAATTTTGTATAATGTTGCAAATATTTTTTGAATTGTTTTAACTTTGCAAGTAAATGCTTTAACTTTTAATGTTGTAAAATGATTTCGGTTAATCTAAAGTAATTAGAAAAGTATTAAACTGCATTATTTGCTATTTGTCATTATTTCAACTTACCTTTTATCAACTCTAATTACTTGTTGAAATAAATGCCAATTAAATAAGTTATTTTTGCAAAAAAATCTCTAGTTTTTTATTTATTTATTTATTTCAATTATTTAATATTTGATTTTATTTTCAATATTTATTGTTATTTATTTTTTATTATTGTTGTTATATAACTTAATTATTTTTATAGATATTATTGTTAGGGATTTTTTTCTCTGCTGCAATATTATTATTTATATTTAAACTTATTTTAACAGTATGATTATGCTTATTTTTTTTGTTTTTTCTCACTTAATCACGTTTATAACTTTTTTTACATTTACTCAGTGTCGTTAGTTTTCATACATATTAATTTATTATTGTTTTTGTTTTGTTGTTGTTGTGGAGTTTTGTTGCCTGTAGTTATTAATTAATTATTTATATGTATGTTTTAGAGTTTTTTTCTTTTAATCGTTTATATGTATAGATTTGTAACATTTTCATTACATTTTAATTACTACACATTTTACATTTGTTGCTAGTTTTTTTTCTCTATAAGATTTTATTACATTTTTTTCTATTTAGGAATTATTTTCTATTTTAATAACATATGAGCAGATATTTCTTTTGTACATAAATTTAAAAATAAATA
The DNA here is from genome assembly GCF_022045245.1 of Lucilia cuprina. NCBI lineage: Eukaryota > Metazoa > Arthropoda > Insecta > Diptera > Calliphoridae > Lucilia > Lucilia cuprina. The sequence continues at coordinate 1,893,674 of NC_060954.1, read as the reverse complement.
ATTAAAAGGAAATTTTGTTCAGGGATTTTAATAAAGTATTGCTAATGGATAATAAGTGTTAACAAATTAGGGACAAAATATAAATTACATTTAAAATTTTTTTAAATTTTACTTATTTAATAATTTCTTTACTTAATTTTAAATTGTTTGTTAATTTTTTTATACAAAACTTATAGTAGTATTAGTTTTACAACATCATTCTTTGGCTAATTTCAGTCTAACCGCTAAACGTTTACATTTCCATATCAACTGGGTTTCCAAAATACTAAACGACATGGCCACCAATACTAGGCCCAACAGCAAATAAGCACAGCAGGCAAATAGTTGTATCTCCGGGCCCTGAAATGTTTTCAAGGGTACAAAGTCACCATAACCTATGGTGGTTAGAGTGACAAAACAAAAATAAGCACCATCGATTAGAGACCAATTTTCCCACAAAGCAAATATAACCGTGCCCAGACAGACATAGAATACTAAAATGAATAGCACCACTATGATGGGAACCTGAGGTATTTGTGCGCTTGACTCGCTTAACGAAACCAACGAATGATTATCACAATAATCATCTTGGCCCATAAGATGTTTATCAGTCTGTGGTTGTTGGGGTTGTAAATGTTTTAGTTTATAGATATTAGTGCCCTCTAGGCCACCACAATCATCATCGGAGGTATCATCGTATTGGTCACCATAACACAAAGTGGCTCCAGAGGAATTACGACGCTTGGGTATATGCAGATTACACTCACCTTTGCGATTAATGATAACCGATTTGCGTTGTGGATTTAAGGTATTGCTGGAACGTTGAAAGGTATTTAAGGTGTGGCGATGAAAAGAGGCGGCTGTGGCATTGAAAAAACTGCGGGTTTGTGACTTATCCTCTGTGTTTAGTGCAGAATTTGTTAGTAGTGGTACTCTGGACGGTGTACCATGAGGACAATTACTGCAAATAAAAAGATAATTAAGACAAATGCTTTAATAAATTTCACATTTAATTGTTTTCTTTAACCATAAATTTAAAACTCTTCTTTAAATGGTTGTATAATTCTAAATTCATTTCCGTTTTTTTCTTTTCCTCTTTTTATTTCCTTATTTTTTTCACTTTTCTTAAACATTAAAAGTATTTTGTTTAGAACATATAAACATAAAATAGTGTTAAAAAATTTTGCTGTATCAGCAGTTAAATTCTTAAGAAAAGACAACAACAACAATACAAAACATTATTGAAAATGAGGTAAAATATAATAGAAGAAAAAACACAGAAGAAGAAATAAAAGAAATTACATTGTATATGTCTGTTGAAAAAATAAAATTAATTGACCTGATTCAAGCTCAAGTTACAATTAATTATCAACACTTAAACAACATACAATACACACACATATACATACATATACTCACACTTGCCATGCTATTATACATGTGGCAGTAATAAATGGTGATTGAAAATAATATAAAAAAGGCTGCCAAAGTGTAAGAGAGTGAATGTGAACCAAAAGAAAAAAACATCTTATCATCGAGTATTAATATGAGAAAAATAACGTGTGAAAGTATTGGTTTTTTTTTGTACATTAACACAAAGATAATAATGTGTGGCAACATTGCGTTGTAAGGCAATACTTTAGCTGCGAGTGTGTGGGTTCGTTTATTATAAAAATCAACATAAAGGATGTTGTAAAAAGAATGTATCACTTCATTTTGCATCAATATTATATTGTATTATACGAAGAAATATATGCGGAAAGAAAGATTCTTTATGGAGAAAAATGTGTACAATGAATATTGTCAATTGAATGATTAAATCATGTTTGTAATTTATGAGACAATGTGCTGAAGTAAAATAAGGTTTTGATCATTTTTAAAAGAGGGCGAGATGAATGACTTTGGTAGTAAATTAATTGTGTTATGCAGGCTGTTTGCAGTGGCATAAGATTGTAGTGAAGTTTGATATATTAATTTAATTTTTTCTAAGATTTAGATTTTACAATCTGGTAACTCTGACACTATAAATTTTCAATTATTCAGCAAATTCAAATTTAACCTTATAATCAATCTGGTAGCACTGACGTAATAAATTTAAAATTCTCCAATATTTCCTCTAAAATATTGATTAAACTTGATCAATATCGGTTCACTACATTTTTAGTTATAACGTTTTAAATAATAGTTTAAAACATTGTACAAGTATGGCAACACAGGCTACATAAATTCTCCTTAAACCCACAAAAGCTTAATTTGCCAGCTAACGATTGACACCTCATTTATAAAAATCACTTTTCACCTTCTATTTGTGAAATTTTCAAAATATGGCAACCTTGTGTTAACATAATAACAATGCCATACTAATGTTTGTTAGTTTGATAGTTAGTTAGTTAGTTAGTTAGTTAGTTAGTTAGTTAGTTAGTTAGTTAGTTAGGTAGGTAGTTAGGTAGTTAGTTTGAAAGAAGGATGTATATACATCAAATTCGAAGAAATACAACTAGGCCTCTAACGGGCCTGTTGTGCCCTCCTTAACCAGTGTCTCAGGTGGGAATCGAACACACCACCTCCGGTCTACCAGACTAGAACACTTACATTCTGGAGGCTATTAATGGGGCACATGTTTATCAAAAGAACAACAAATGTTGGATATCAGATACAATTCATTGAAACGTTAGGTATATCTCGAAAACTACTGAATGCAAATCGATAAAATTAGTTTAACAGAGTTGCCAGATTATGCAAAACCAGATAAGAAAACGACAACATAAGTTTCTTTTTATATTTTAATGCTTTTTGACCATCATTTCTAAGTCACTTGCTTAGAAAGAAGAGAAATTTTGTACAAAATACTAAAATTTAGTGTGCCAGTGTTGCCAGGTGGTTTATTTGTTATTTAATACACATTTTTTTAATATAAATATTTTTCATAATAAAAACTTCTCTCTAACATAATAAACTTAACAAAAACTCCCTAACACAACATTACTTTATACTGTAGATGCTTCGCTGTCATGTCATGTCCTGATCCTACCATTCCTTTTATTTACCTTTTTTCTACCTCCTCTCTAAACTCTATTAGACCTTTTAACTCATGTGACAACACAATAAATCAAGCATGTCTAAACATACCGACAGAGTATCTGCAACAAATCAAGCACCTACAACTTGTTAAACAGACAGACAACTTTCAAAAAACAAAAAAACACATACAACACACCATAACATATATTCTTAACTACAGATGTAGGTGTTGAAGCTAAAATGTTAGATTTAGTTGGCAAAAAAAGAGAAACACCTAAAGGTCTTACCGGCTTGTAACACTAAAAATGGACAGAAGTTTCAATTTGTTGGTCAAATGAACTTTCAATGATTGTTTTTTTTTTCTTCTACTTTTTATTCTTTGCAACATGACCAGACTCAAGCAATTGTTTTCTAGCAGTGTGGTCATTTAAAGCAATTTATTTTAAGAACAAAGATTTGTTCTATAGCCTTTTTTATTTTTTTCTGCCTTATGTTTGTACTCTTTGTACTATTTTTACGCTTTAGCACTTACCCCAGACGTTGTTGTTCTTGTTCTTCTTCATCCTCCATTATATCTACGGCTGCTGTTGCACCACCTGCTGTGCTAACAGCTCCTGCTGCCATCATACCCAAACCGATTTGGCCATGTTGCTGTTGTGTGTTGTGATGTGTTGCTGATTCATGATTTTCATAAATAGTTGTTGTATTACTATTGGAATTTGTATTATTTGTTAATGTTGCCGTCGATGCTGGTGATGTTGAGGCAGTAGTGGTCGATGTATTGCTACTGCCATAAAAATTATTACCAGCTGTTGTTGTTGTTGTTATTGGCAAAGATGTTTGTGTTTCTATTCCCGTTGTGCTTGAAAGCATGACTGATGCTGTTGTGGCAGTTGCTGTTGGTTCTATTAATGTGTTGTGTAACTGATGCTGCTGTTGTTGTTCATTTACTAAATTGTTACTATTACTGCTGCTACTGCTGTTAAATGTTGGCAAGTTTTGTGATAAATCATGCCGGCACGAAATATCACTTTCATGCAATAAAGTATTGATTTCTTGTGGTAAAGGTTTTGTTAAGAATTTTGCCCTTCTAATACCTGTTAGTAAAGATAATAAAGAAGGATCCAAATTACACATTTCTTTATATTTTTATGTTCATATTTCTTTACAAATAATCATCAATCATTTATTCTTTAATAAATTAACGTTAAAGCTGAAAAGTATTATTTTTTTTGTGAACATAAGGGCTTAACAGATTTCACGCTTTTTTGTTTCGATTATTATAAAAAAATATTTCATTAAAGCCAACAATATCAGAAAACTTTTCCAATCATTTTGTTTTATACAAATTTTATTCTTTAAAACACTTTTTCCATACATATTAAACACAAGATACTCTCAATGCTGTCATCATCATTATAATCAATAAAGAAAATGTGTCACAGATGTACGAATATTGGAAAAAACATTTAAGGCGGCCAACCTTCATCAGTGTGTAACACACTGCGTATACGTATTTACACTTTTTATTAATTAAATAATACTCATACGCACCGTACTTATAGCACTAGCGTTTGAATTGTTTATAAAACTGCTCAACTAGAACTGAAATAGAACTGAACTAGAACTGAACTAGAACTGAACTAGAACTGAACTAGAACTGAACTAGAACTGAACTAGAACTGAACTAGAACTGAACTAGAACTGAACTAGAACTGAACTAGAACTGAACTAGAACTGAACTAGAACTGAACTAGAACTGAACTAGAACTGAACTAGAACTGAACTAGAACTGAACTAGAACTAAACTAGAACTGAACTAGAACTAAACTAGAAATGAACTAAAACTGAATCGAACTGAACTGAATTAAAACTTGGTCACCTCAAAATCTTAACCATTGCAATTGATCTAAGAACGTACTTAATTTTCATAATATAATGCACAACTTCATGTACCAAAGGAAAGTGCGGGAAAAACAAAAAGTCGACATTTTGCGGTTTGGAAATAAATATCAGCCAATTTTATTAATCAAGCACGTACTTTTCATATCTGTTTAGTCCGTTTGCTTTAAGGCTTGAACGGCAGCAGAAGTGAAAAAAAACTGATTTGAAGTGAACAAGTTATAAGTGAAACTTAAATGTTGTGATTGATTATCAATCTTAAGAGTAATACGAACAAAAAGGAGAAAAGTTTTTGACAAAACGAACTGAAGAAACTGAGCAATTTACACAGCTAAGTATAACAATAAATTTAAAGCACCACCACTTGAAAAATATTATTTTCAATATAATTTTTATATAAACACTTTTAAAGTTAGGATTTATAATGAATGTCCTCCTTCCTTCTATCTCAACTTAGTAATATTTCCATTGGCCTGAACTATAGTATTTATTTTGGCGGAAGTTTTTTTGTAGTTTATTTTGTTTCCTAACATTTATAAACTTGGTCACGTCAGTATCATCACTAACACAGTTTAAAGTCGTTAAACACTTCTTAGCCACTCCAAAGCCACTCGTGTGTATTGCTTTGCAACTTTGCCTCAACCTCTTCCGTTAAACGTTTTTGTCATTCTAGCTCTGCCATCTATGGATAGTTTAATTTGTGATGAGTTTAATTTTAATTTTGTTTTTCTAGTTTGATGTTCCATGGGTTTTTTGTTTCATTCAACAACATCCTTTAGTCAGTTGAGTTACAAAATATCAAGCAAAAAATTGTATAAAAACTAAAACGAAAAATGGCTAGAACGTTAAATGTCATTTGATTTTGTAGTAGTAGTTGTTGTATTGTTCTTGCACAGATTTGTAGCTTTTTATTTTTACTGTAAAACTGCGGTTATTTTTTCTTAACTCTACACTTCCGGTTCTTCCCTGTCTCTCTCTTTCTCTCTCTATAATGTAATGAATTTGTAAACTTTGTACGTTTGTTTTAATTACATTTAATGCTGTTGTTGTTATTTTAAGTTTTTTTGCGCTTTCAACTAGGGGCAACAAAATTGTTGCAAGTTATATTGGATATTGTTGTTGTTGATGAGATTTAAACATAAAACTCTTAACAAAATTGTGGCGCCAAATTGTGGTAAGTGCAGTTAGAAAAATAATGAATATTTGTTGTCGCCGTTTAACTAAAACCCTTTCCCTAGGCGACAATTAATATTGAAGTTTTTTATTTTATTTAGATCAACTTTTATTAAAAATAAACAATATTTATATTTTAGGATTTTTATATAGCTCAGTTTTTCTTTAGTTCTAGTCCAGTTTTAGTTCCGTTATACTTTCATGTAATACTCATTGCCCTTATAGAATTTTTAAAACACCCTACGTATACTTATTGTTATGGCACAAAAATTATATATTGCTCATACGCCCTTTTAAACCCTTTCAAATGAACTTTTATTTTCATATTCACAAAACTCAAAATTTTCCATTTGGTTTCACTTTTCCCTAAACAACAAATCGAAAGTTCAAAAAGTTTGAGAGAAAAAAATGCTACTGACAAGTTGAATTGGTTTTAGTTGCGAAAGACACGAGAAACAAAAAATAAAATTATGAACGTGATTAGTTATTAAAAGACCCTTAACTTACCATGTACCGTAGCAGTCTGATAGGCGGGAGGTGGTGGTGGTGGAAATAACGTACAGTCAACATCTTCAACTGCATTTATGACTTGATTATCGTGTAAATCGGTTTGTTGCAACAACGTTAAACCATGTTGTCTCTTGTGAGGCATTTGTATGGTGTGATACTTAACAAGAGGCTGAGAGCTGGGGCCACTACTACTACCGCTTAGTGTTGTATTTGGGGCGACAGCAGCTGGTGTGACAATCGGAAAATAAACAGTAGCTGAACCTGATACGGGTAATGCCAATGGATTTATATTAATATTTGATGTTACATTACCCGCACATTGCTGCTGTTGTTGCTGCTGCTGATGCTGCTGTTGTATCGATGTCTGTGGTGATGTTTGATGAAAACGAAGCATACTTGAAGGCACAGCCATAAAGTGCTGCGTACCAGAGGCGGAAGTTGAAGACGTTGGTGGAGGTGGTGGTAATTGCGGCACTATATAATGTCGTATAGTTTGATGATGGGTAGGTGATGAATTGGCCGAGGCTGAGGAAACAATATGATATGTTGCCATGGCAGGCGTTGTATTTGTATAGAAACGTTGAACCTGCGAGAGTGGTATTGAGGGGGGCAACACCATGCGACAGGCAGTAGCCATTGTTGCTGGCTGTTGTGAAGACAATTTGTGGCCGGTTGTCATTAGCATGACATCTGGTCTTTGCTGATAGTATTGTTGCTGCGGCTGTATTGGTGTTGTATTTGTGTTACTACCACCACTGACCGTCATTGTAGGCGACATTTTCAATTGCATGCAAGAGGATAAATGTTGAGTCAATTTTCCAGGAGAATTTTGCAAAAGCTGACAGCAATCTGTTGTGTGAAAAATACAAATGAAAAACAACTCGTTTACTCGGCATAAACATATTGAAATGAAATAAATTATAAATTGATTTTTATTGTTACTCGAGGATTGAAATGAAAATCTTGCTATTCAATTAATTTTTGTTTTGTATTTATAGTGGATCGTTGTGTTGATGAAAAAAAAATATTTATTTAAATAAAGAAAACAATCAAAGTACAATGACAGAACGAGTAAAAAAGTCAGAGTTCTTAACTAACTTGGCAATTAAAAATTTTATGCATTAAACAGAAATGTAATGAAAATTAACCCATTAACATTAATATAGATTAGATTATAGACAAGACTATGGACTAGACAATAGACTAGATTATAGATCATACTATATACTAGAATATAAACTAAACTATAGATTAGAAAATAGAGTCTACATTTGACCAGACTATAAATTAGACTAAAGAGCCGACAAACGTCTAGACGATTGATTAGACTATAGAATGATATCTTTTACAACATGCATATTTACGTTTCATTTCTTCTAACCTACAAATTTCCTTTTCTATTTTTATTTTCTCATTCATATTTACGTCGCAAATCTTCTTAACTAAACATTTTCAATCCTTTTCTATTTTGCTTTATTGCCTCTAATACTTTGATCCATTTATAAAAAAGAACAACCCTTGTCTAAAAGGGTTAACTTTAATATAGTTAGTAAATTTCTATTTTTTTCATTTTTACAAAATTTAATATCTGTTTCACACTTACCTTCTTTATGACCAAGTTTCATAGTTGTCATGGCTGTCGTTGTTGTTGCTGGCCCCGATGATGCCGACGTCGATGATGTTGTCGCTGTTGTGGCATCATTACACAGTTTATAGTCATAACCATGGTTTGTATTCGATTCTCCAATTATGGCATCATATTTACAATTTTTACAATTTATCTAAAAGAATAAAGAGAAGATGAGAAAAATATGTAGTATGAAATGCTTGTGGAAAAAAAAACAATGCAATTTAAAATGCTATTGTTTTGCTGGTATTATATTGGAAAAAATCTAGTTAAAAGACAGAGCTTTATTTTTTTTTCATTACAAGTTAAAACCATTTTCTCATTTTAACTTGTATAATGTTTTAGTATTTTCTTTTGTTCGATAGAGATTTAATTTTTCTGCATTTAGTTTTTATGTGCCGCACTACACTTGCAACGACACTTCATATTCAGTCGTCATATACACAATCTGCTGTTTGTATTGTTTAGAGTATTTCACAGGCAATTAGTTGGTAGATTTACATTTTTGTTCTAAATACCATTTGCACAAACGACACAGTGAGTAACAAAACAATAAAGCCAATGGATATAAAGAATTTTTCAGAAACTTTTGTTCAAATTTAAATTGTTTTTTTTTAATTACATGAGATTACAATTGTTTGGATTTTACTTGTGTTTAAAAATTGTCCAATTCACAATCGGTGTTGTATGGTTGTATAGATGTATGTCGTATTTTTCATTATTGATTTGTTTTTATTTCAAAAGAATTTATTTGAAAATTTTTTATGATATACAATGCTACAACGATACGACATTGATTGTGAAATGGACAAATATTTGTAGAGAAAATTGGGCCCGAAAAGGATTAAATAAATATGGCCCAACTAAGAATATTTTAACAATTTTATTTAACACCGACTGTTTTTTTCACATAATTGTCACATTTTTAAGAGGCTTAACAGATTTTCCATTTACATTTATTTATGAAATTATTTAAAAATATATTTTTAAAAAACCTTTTTCTAACAAACAAAAAGCATAATAAATTTCTAGTTTTATGTATGTTTAAAGGCTATTAATATTTATCTATACAAATAAATAAATTTCTGCTAACTAGCAAATATTGCTGTAAAATTAAACTACCAACATTACTTATTTGCTCTTAAGTGCCATAAGTCTAAGATAATTCTTTGATAAATATTTAATATTATTAAGTATAATTTAAGCAAAGCTATTTATATACATACATCACATACACAACATCACTCAAAACTAAATCTTAATTAAGAAAACATCTTCAAATACATCAACCTCAACTTTCAATTCATCATCACCCCAAAAACATCCTTAAGAATTTGTGAGAATTTTGCCAGACTTGTAATCACAAATCATGTCAAATTTGTTTATATAGTTATAATGAATACAAATTATTTTTTTTTATCGAATTTCTAAGTTTTTGATTTAATACAGCTTCCTTTTACTTTAACATACCGGCTCCAGTAGCAGAGGATGAAACAAGTAAAATACTAATTTGACTAGGAAATAAAGAAAAGTCGATCGTTGTACGTTTGAGAAGAATGTAAAAGATAGAAAACCACACACGCTCTAGTTTTGCAACGCAGGCTGTAAGAAGTTGCAGAAAAAACTTGACTTGAGTCTTTAAACCAAAAAACCCACAGATACATGTCAAAGTAGATGTACACCAAAACTAAATTTATACATAAATTAGGAGGGCTCGGTATAAGAGGAGACTAAAGTTTTCATTGGGCTTTACTAATATTTACATATGTATATTCATATACACATGTACTTATATTGAGATATACTGTGCAAACATTGCAGCTAAAATGTCATGTAGTTGTAGATAATTTATTCCATCTATAAAATCCATATTAATAATATTAAACTAAAATTTTAAATAAACATAGTTAATGGGTAGAACACTTTAAAATAAAATTCAGTATAATAAAGACAACGGAATGTATAATTATTTTAATAAAGAAATATTAAGTAATTGGGATCTAAAATTGTAAGTTTATTCCATAGTCTGGTCTAAAGTCCAGTCTATAGTCTAGTCAATAGTCTATTCTCCAGTCTGTCTATAGTCTAGTCTTTAGTCTATTCTCCAGTCTGTCTATAGTCTAGTCTACAGTCTGTCTATAGTCTAGTCTATAGTCTAGTCTATAGTCTAGTCTATAGTCTAGTCTATAGTCTAGTCTATAGTCTAGTCTATAGTCTAGTCTATAGTCTAGTCTAT
>NC_060954.1:1879279-1883126 GCF_022045245.1 Lucilia cuprina | reverse complement strand
CTAGAACTGAACTAGAACTGAACTAGAACTGAACTAGAACTGAACTAGAACTGAACTAGAACTGAACTAGAACTGGACTAGAACTGAACTAGAACTAAACTAGAACTGTGTAGCGTCACATGATTTCAAATGCCTTCAATTAAAAAAAAACCATATTTAACCGTTTTACCTCTTAATAAATTATTATGATCACTTTATATGATGACTTAACCTTATGGTTACATTTGTCTACATATTATTTCATCTTCTATTTACTTTCACCATAATGAGTATTTTACTTGCAAGACATTTATTTATATCTTCTTTTTTTCTGATGGCCTTATAACCTAAAAATTTTATATCTATTTAATGGTTTTTCTTTTTATGTCTTAATATTCTTCCTTTTGCCACAATGTTTTGCTTATATGGTTGGATGGATGGATGGCTACCGGTTTGGTCCATTATATTAAAGCAACATTAACCGTAAATAGACAACCAACATGAGCTACCAATGACATACAAACTAAAACTTCAGAGACAAATGGAAACCATTAGATAAAATTGTGTAACTTGAGCTAGGGCCAGGCAACAAGTCCGACAGTCAGTATGATGGAAAGGTGAAAAAAGAAAAATGAGGGAGACAAATGTATGAAAAAAAAAATAAATAAAACTTTAACCTTATTTTAGTAGTTGTAAGAAAAATTCCCTAAAAGTCAAGTTACATCTACTTGTTGTTATTTTTTGTTCCATATATTCTTTTTTGGTATTTCTAACATTAATGGAATTTTTCTAAATATTTTTGTTTTTATTGTTTTCTCTGCAACACAACACATTACTTGAAAGATTTTTTGCAACAAGAGGAAACTAACTTACTACTCGTTTTTGCTGACCAACTTAGTGTTATTAGTTTGTGGAATAGACGAAAGAACAGAAAGATGCTTAGAAACTTAAAGCACCTAAATAAGGAAGTCCCAACAAAGTTTGTTTTATACTTTGGTTTCATTTTTATCGTCAATTGCATATTTTTCTTAACTTTAAGAGCAACAACAAGTTTTATTTTATTTTGTTTGTTATGGCAATTAAAGCTAACAGTTTCTTAGTTTACTGCGGCCAACAGCAGCATCAGCATTACTAAAACTTAAAGTTATGGATTGTCCAGCATAAATTTGATTCTTAACTTTTATAAGGCTTTTATTATTTTTTGTTGTTGCAAAGTTTTCAGTTAATTTAAAACTACCATTTGCTTGATGTTTGATTTTTGTTCATGTCCAAGCAAAAAAAAAAAAAAAAAAAAAACATATGTTGAGTTTTTATTCTTGCTTTTCAGTTTAATTTATTTGGGGGAGGGTTGTTCTAATTTTAATTGGTTTTCTTCCATTGAATTGATTAGAAAAGTTAAGTACAAATTTTATTGACGCTGTTCAATAAGAATCTTTGCTCGTAAAATTAACTGATGCTTAACTGTGTTTTTATGTTTGGAGTTGCTTAATTAGATGAAATTTGTATAAAATATTTAAGGTTTTATTGGGTTTCTAAAAATGTATTGGCTTTTTGGATTTTTGCTAATGAAGAGTCTTATTTTCTTTAACAGTTTGTGAAAGAAAATATTTTGTTAAAATCTAGAATTTTAGTAAAAACCGAAATTTTTATTAAAGAATTAAATTTTTTGTATTAAATTATTTATTTTTCCGAAATATTTAGTTTTTCTTGAATAGGCGATTTTTTGAAAATTAATATTTTCTTGAAAAAGTGAATTTTTAATGAAAAAATATTTTTTTCCTTAAAAAGAGAGTTTTAATAAAAAATTAAATTTTTCTTGAAAAAATGAATTTTTTTGTAAAAAACTAAATTTTTCTTGAAAAAGTGAATTTTTAGTGAAAAATTTTTTTTTCTTGAAAAAGTGAATTTTTAGTGAAAAATTATTTTTTTTCTTGAAAAAGTGAATTTTTAGTGAAAAATTAAATTGTTTGTGAAAAACATAATTTTTAGTGGAAAATTAAATTTTTCTTGAAAAAGTGAATTTTTAGTGAAAAATATATTTGAGAAAAATTAATTTTTTTGTGGAAAAGTGAATTTTCAGTAAAAGTTAGATTTTTTAGTATAAAATAAATTATTATGCAAATTTGTATGACAAATTTAAATTTTTACTAAAAAAATAAATTTTGTTTTAAATTTATGTTTTTGTAAAAAATTAAAAAAATTTTTTTGGTCAAAATATAGAATCTTAAAGAAAACGTAAATTATTGAAAAAATATATATTGTCCTAGTTTTGAAAGTTTATCCAAAGTTTTAAAAGCCGTTCAACAGGCGTATACGTAATATTAGCAATAAGATAACAATCATACGTCCAGGTGACTTCATTTTTATTCGTATTTTACATAAATACACAGCAGTTTAACTGGATAGTATTTGCTGTAAAAATTAGTGTTAACATTTGCCACCCAGGTAACTAGTCATGTTATAGATTACAAAGAGACAGTTAGAACCCTAGTATAAAGGAGACAATAAATAACAATAAACCCTGTTTTTTTAACCACAAACTGTCTAAATACCTTTAATAACGTTTTCCTTAAAATTGTTTAATTTACTTTTATTTCAATTAAATTTTCTTGTATTTAAACAAGATTTTCTTCTCGGGTACATGTGTTTAAAATAAAATAAAGCTGTCAACTAGTCTTTCATTGTGTTTCCACACAGTTTGCCAGCTAATGAAATTATAACAGTGCAACAACCCAAGAACATTTAAAGGGTGCAAGAAAATGCAAAAACGCAAACCACTACGACTTTGAAACAACCTACAGAACAAAAGAAGTATTAATTTCAGTTTTATTAAAAAAAGTCAGTACGCATTAAGTTTTAAATACTTAAATGCTTATAACTTCATCCGATTATTTTGCTTTTGATTTGTAGCCACTTGTTCGAGTTATTTAATATGCCTTCTTTCATAGTAATTTTATTCTTTTGTTTTATTTCATAAAACTGGCAACAAATGCTGTTATATTTTAAATACTTTTTCTTTTTGTTTTCAACGGCCACTTAACCCTATTTTCTATTATTATTTTATATACAGTCCATTCAGTTGTGAAGTGAGTGCGTTAAGTAACTTACATTTTAATTTTAATTTTGATTTTTTTTTTTGTTTTTTTCTGTGTTGGCCAAAACTTTAACAAGCACAACAAAATGAACTCAAATACTCTTGGCATAGTAAACTCCATTGTATTTATTTTAGCTGTTCACTTTTTTTGGTTAAATTGTGTTTTATACCATTTTGCACCTTTCTCTCTCTCTCTCTCTCTCTTGGCTCTCACTTCTAACTGAAACTGGCGTACATTGTTAAGAATGTGGTAGAAAATTGTTTAACAAAGTTTTAAAATTTTTTATGTGCCAAGTTTAAAGAAAAAAAAAAAACATCATACCAAACACTACATAGTTGTAGTTATTGTATATTTTATCAACAAGGGGGAAGTGAAAGAATGAACGAGGCAGAGAAAGCAAAAAAAGTGTGTAAATTGTAAAAGGATTCATAACTTTAATGCCAACAGGGATTTACACATAAATATTATGACTAGAAAAAATAGTAATAATAAAAAAACACACATTCTGCAGGAATATTGTTTACGAAAGGGAAAAATCAACAGCAATAACGTTAAAAATAAATATTGGGATTAAAAATCTATAGTTGTTTTTATGAAATTTTAAAACTAGAAAAGTGTGCATGTTAAATGTAAAAATAAATGATTTAGACTATAGACTAGACTACAGACTAGACTATGGACTAGACTATAGACTAGACTATAGACTAGACTATAGACTAGACTATAGACTGGACTATAGACTAGACTATAGACTAGACTATAGACTAGACTAT